>NC_062529.1:13202576-13380076 GCF_022655615.1 Tachysurus fulvidraco
GAAAAAGAGCGAGGAGAAGAAACACGGGGTGCTTTAGGACATTAGGAAAGAGAAGTTTTGAAATATTTAAGGAACAAACTTATATTTCCCAATACTCAATGTAAGTACTAGTCATAAAGTGGTGTCTCTGGAAATACGTCTCTCTACTTTGACATTCTTGCCACACGGCTTGTCTGATTACTTGGCATGCATGACCTGGCACTGCAAGACAACACATATTTAAGTGAGGCTAGTCTGTATTAGATTGAAAATGTTGATGATCACACAATCGATCTAACCCCACCTCACCCAACTAATCTATAATGTGAGCATGGTCTGTGGCCTCCTTGTCTCTTCCTCCTCCAGGTCTCCAGGTGTTTAGACTTCTTGGAAACGGGGATCAGCGATTAAATGTCACCTCTCAGCAACAATGTTAAATAAGAGGCAGCAATTTAGCTCCTAGCAATTGCTAATTTCACGCCCTGATAAATGTTGCAGGAGCTAAAGCTTTCCAACTGCCTCAGATATTTCTTAAAGGGGAAGGTGGTGAGGCAGGTAGATCACTGATCTGTTGTTCCACTGGGGCTGAGACTCTTGAAATGTGTTTTAATGTCAAGGTCAAAGGAATTCTTAATGCGCTTGTGTTTCCGCTAAACGTAATCCGAGCCCTGTACAGCGTTTTGAGGAGATCAGTATTTTATAGTCAGTTGTTTGTTAATTGTGTGGAGCATTTGTCACAAATATCTCACGCTCACAAATTGTGTCATCTCTCTCTCTCTCTCTCTCTCTCTCTCTCTCTCTCTCTCTCTCTCTCTCTCTCTCTCTCTCTCTCTCTCTCGCTCTACTCTGTATACTAAATGCCCAAACAATCTTTTCAGATTTTTTTTGCTCTGCTTCTTTTTGATTGTTGGTTGTTCCCCTGGCTGTATAGATAGCTGCAGAAATATGGCCTTCAGTTTTAACTGCTCACATCATCAAATTTGATGAAGCAGCCAACAACAGGCCATGAATGTGGTTATATCAGAGCCTGTTTAGCTGTAGAGGACTGATAAGGATGAAGGAATGAGAGGAACTCCTGTCTTACAACACTGTAATAACTCTCATTATTTGGGCTGTAAAGTCATGTGATTCATACACGGAGACAGCGTTACGTATTAAACCTGGCTTTTTACAGCTGGTGATTGGATGGTAGTAGTTTTCAAATGAATTTCAATTCCCTCTTTTTTGCACAAATATTCCTCTGCATGTAGGTGAGGGAGGACATAAAGCCACATTGTTTTCTTTCCCGTGATCCTGTGCACACTGAAATGAATTATATCCCTTCTTATCTGAGCAGGATTTCCATTTATTTATTTATTTCCCCCAACTCAAAATGGAAGTCCTCTCGGAATTCTGTGAAGCTGAAGCTTTGCTATTGTACGTGCAAGTTTATGAGCTGCTTTGATAGAACTCTTGCCCGTTTATGACTGCTGGCACGAGCTCACACAACTCCCGGCTGAATTTATTTTCTGAGCATGCCTGCACTGCGCCGCGCTACGATACTGCCTGGGAACATCAGGACGAGTCTGATGGGAGACATTTCAAACAGGCCGATGTATGTTCTGGCTGGTTGGAACACCAGACGAAGGAAGAAAGGCGGGGTAAGGAGACTTCCCACAGTTTTCAATCTTTCTGCGATGCTCCTTGCATTCTGAGAAGACGATAAAGAAATAAACAAACCATGTGTTTGGTCATATCGCTTAAGCATCCAGTTTAAGAGGTAGCCACAAACCCCTGTGCTACCATTCTTACTGTTGCTACTGCACACCAGAGTCACATAGTTCTCCTTGTTAATTTATATCGCTCCCTCGTTGCTTTCTTTAAGACTGTTTGCATGATGGCCACCTTCCTAAATCCTGTTCTGCCTCCATCTTTTTTTAGCTGTCTTTTTTTTTTTTTGTCTCAAATGACAGAGCGGATTATTTTAATGCAATGCTTTATTTGCATTGTGTAAAAGATTGAGAAAAGTCATTTTTGGAGGTTTTTTATAATTTCATAAATCCCTCTGGTAGTCCATTTAGTAAAAATGTTGTTAGTTTATCTTATCATTTTTGTGACCTGAGCAGCTTTGTTTCTATTTGTCTTTAATTTCCTCACGCTGCAGAAGGCATTACGGTAGCGTGACTGTAAATGGAAGACATAGCAGGATCTGCCCCAGGACCTAACAGTGTTTGTGAGAGAGATTATGAGTTTATTATTCATGTCAGAAGCGCATACGGATCAATCTGGGTCTGATCTTAAAGGAACCTTGCGCACTATGCTTTTGACTTCAACCGCTTTTAGAACATCTGATATTCCCTCCTGCTAATTTTTAAGGCTGTGCTCTCTTATTGACGTTTTTTTTGAAGAACAACCGCTGGAAGCCCAGACTGTTTAGAGCCTGGTTTATAAATTATTAATATTTAGCATACGTTTAATTTCCTTGCGGCCTGATATCTGAAAGCTCATTGTAATTATATCCATGTGTGAAGTTGGAGGAGGGAGAGGCAAAGGAAGTGATCACTGTAGCGCTCTCCCAGTGCGTGATTGACAGCAAGATCGCTCGCTTGAGTCCCAGGGGACGTGGAGCTGCGGAAGTTTCAAGGGGCTATGAAATTGCCATTGGCGTGTAAACAAAAAGCCTAAAATGACTTGATTCAGCAGATTCTGATCAAATTTACATAACTCACACATTCTCCAGACAGGAGTTACCAATGATCTAAATTTATATTGACCCCGGTGTATTACTAGCTCCTTTAAAGCAGGTTTGTTTTTGACAGCCCGAGAGGTGCTGAGTTTTCAGTAATTCTGTTTGAAACAGGAATAGAGAATGTGCAGACGAGGTCCGTAAGCTGCTTCGGTTGGGTTATTTTCCTCGACAAATGCATAGCAGCTTCTGTGTTCCTTAAAAGATGCCATATCGTCATCAGTTACACCACAGCAATGTTAAATTCTTCAACGTTTATTCATTTCCTGGGTGTAAGTCCACTGACAGGTTTCTATATTAATATATTTGTTCTAATCCGTTATCATGTCTATAGTCACTAATTCATACGGTCCTGTGTTGTGGATGAGCTACATGATCTAAGTCAAATAACAAATCTATTTAAAATTGTGAAAATCGTCTCCTTTCTTTAAGAAGATTTTATACATTTTTTTTAAGTTTATTAAATATTTATGGAAAAAGTGTCATCCTACGCCACTAATTAGTAATAACTTTATTATAGAACAAATTCTAATAATATAAACGATCCGTCATGTTTTATTCCTTACTTAAGCTAGTGTTAATATGTTTCACCCTCGCGACCTGCAGTTCTAATATATGTTTTATGTGGAATATAAAACAGTGATTTGAATACATACAAGTTGCTTCTTGCCCAACACTGGTAATAAAGTGGTATGAATATCATACACAGTTGGAAGTCTGATACTATAATCACTAGAGCGATTTCTCCTTTAAATCCAGGAGCTCTAATGCATGGAACTGTATATTATAGTATTGATATTTCTCATGTTCACACAAAGGAACTGTATTTCCCACCAGTGCCACCATTGGCTTTTATAGATTTCTTATACGTCTCTGCTTCGGATTGTAAAGCTGAAGTGAAAGCTAGTCATGCCTGATCATTGGAAGAAGAATTCGGTCTGATTTACAAACTCTTGAGAAAATAGGGAAAGAAGTATGGATTCATCAGGAATCACACGTGCCACCTGGAGTCAGAGCTCCACACTGGGCAGGACTGTCTTCACAGTCAAGGTGGCTGGGAGAAATTGCTTTTGTCTGTGGCGGGCATTAGTCATTATTGTGTGTGTAAGCAGCTCCAGCGGGATTGGGTAATTAGGATCCTGACATGGCATCAGCGAGTGAGCTGAGTGAATCCGAAATGAAGGCAAATGAAAGCAAATTCCTCCGAGGGGGAGACGTGAACGCGCCGCACTTGCGCCGCTAATTTTCTTGGAGCTCCTAGTTAGGTTCATTTCATTCCTCCCAAATGAGAAAAGCGCCAGAGCCGAGCGTTTGATACCCGCCCAATAAATGGAATGAAAAGGCAACACATCTTTCTGTTGATTTGCTTGTTTATTATCAAGGGTAGCTTTGATTGAGGAGCAGTTTGCATTCGTGGAATTGTTTGACCTTTATAGAGGCATCTGCAGAGCAGGCGGTGTGCCTTCTGGAAGGAATGTAAACCACTGCGCTTCATACAGTGTCAAGAAATGAGCTAAAAATCAAAGCAGGCTGTTAGAAATTTTATTGGCTTGCCACAGATTCATCTCCGCATACTTTGGGCTTTAACTGATCTCCATTCGCCCAATGTAGCCAATTTTCTCGAGCACAGATGCACAGCAGGAACTTTTTTCCCTCACTGGCTCGAAAAAGTCCGAATTGCGTGTGACTGTAGTGACTATAATCCAGAAAGAACAGCACTTATTACACACAGAACTCATTACTTCTACTATTTAGTGTATTTAATTTCAGACTGCATTATTAATGTATGTTTTGATAATGATGTAACTGTGTTGTAATAAATAAAGCTTTTACTGTAAATACTAACAGGTGACAAATTTAAGGGAAAAAACATTGTTGACTAAGGTGTTGTGTCACCACAAGCTGTCAGAATGACTTCAGTGTTTTTTTTGGCATAAGGTCTACAAGTGTCTGGAACTGCACTGGCATCGAGGACATCATTCTTCCAAAAGATATTCTCTCAGTTGGTGTTTTGATTATGGTGGTATACAGCACCAGCTCACACGGCTGTCCAAAATCAAACAATTTAGTGATCGCTCATGTACTGTGTATGAAAAGAGACCATTCCCATCAGGATAGAAAAGACAGAAACGCAAAATAGCGCAAAGACACAGACTTACAGAGCCACCTTTACTTGTTCCGTTTAATTTATATACTGATTGTATATAAGAAAACCCAAAAGTTCAAAACTGTACATTCTGATGTGGTGTTGGTTTGTGTGTGTGTGTGTGTGTGTGTGTGTGTGTGTGTGTGTGTGTGTGTGTGTGTGTGTGTGTGTGTGTGTGTGTGTTTGTGTAACAGGTGCAGCAGTGTTACCGAGAGGCCCAGAGGGAAATTGTGGATCAGATGAGTGTGAAACTTGGAAGTCAGCACTACTGTTCCAGCTCCAGCAGAAACAAAAACATCTCTGTCATATCCAAGTCCAACAGGTACAGGAGAATCACATATCACAATGCTAACAGGGCAGCGGTCAGAGACTTAAAGTACAGGCTGAAAAAGAGATAAAAAAAATTATCTAGTAAAAACACAAACTGATTCTAATCATCCCAGATTTTTCGTTTACATGTTTTTTTATGTTCCTGGCATGTTTATATATAAATGTATTATAATTCCTTAAATATAAATTATATCAAGTACATTCTCCATCACTTTCGTTTGATTTGTAGAATTTGTCCCGTCAGTTAAAAGGCGACCCTCCTTCTCTTTCTCCTATACACTAATGCAGGAGAGGAAGTCTGGAGGCTGGACTTGCCTCTGTGCTTTGGCTTTGAATCAAACATCGTTTTAATCCTTTTAAGCCCTTCATTCTAATGATTTATTTTCTAGAAAAAAACCCTGTAATGATCCTTTGAATTTTAATGACGAGCTGCCTGCTCAAGGATTCATTGTTTTGACTCTTTGGCCCTTACCTTTTGCTTAGAAACATGTCTAGAGGGAGGAGCTGTCGAAAGCTATCGCCAGGGCTGCCTCTCTCCATTTCTCCTCCTCCATCATGGTGCTGTAGGGCACACACGCAAACACACACACACACACACACACACACACACACACACACACACACACACACACACACACACACACACACACACACACACACACACACACACACACACACACAACACATGCTTCACGCTGACAGAGTTGGGACATTTGCTATTTATTCACCAATCACAAACTCTTCCTAGAAAGACAGTCTTGTCTTAAAGAATGGTTGGTGGGGCAGTGAAGCAGTGACGGAACGGAAGCTTCTGTATTAGTGCCTTAAATTAAATATCAGCTTCTATAAAGTGTCACTTTACCTGAGCTGTGAGAGGTGTCAATAACAAGGGATGGACATGGGAGGCTGAGGTGGGGTCTGATAATGAATTCTGTACAGTAATGCCTCTCGTAATCCTCCATCACCCCCAAGGAGCGCAGGATGCCAAACTGATATGAAAAGAAAAGAGGAAAACAGTGTCTTTAGTCATCCTGTGACTCTACCTGCTGGAGAACACTCCAACATTCATTTAAGCCCAGACTGCACAGGGGAAGACAAATCATAAATGCATTAACTAGCCCACTGGGCAGTTTGGTCGCCTGGAGGTTTGGCCAAAAAGTGGAAGCTGAGAGCATAATAACAGATGGTCGACTAGTTAGCTAGATAAATGCATTAATACACCTCGAAGACTCATAAAAAATAAAAGTCTAACATTTTGGCTAGTGAGTTTTGGTGGTTTTGTTCCATTCTCTCTCTCCAACCCCTCACCACCACCACGCCATTATCATGGAGTCTGATTTCTTTCAAAACGTTTATTTGAAATGTGACTCAATTACTGTATAGTACAGGAGATCTTTGCAGTTTATTTATTTAAATTTTTTGCTTTTGTTCATGTTTCATATTTATGCGTTTTCACATACCTGCATGTTTCTGAGTCAATATAGATCATCTGCCATCCTTCCATGCTGGTTAATCCACATGGTAAAATACACCTACCTTCAGTAAGATTGTGCTGTGGCTGATGTGTGTTGTGCGGCAGGCAATGAGATTCTGAACGTCATACAGTTACAATGTGTGCAAGGCGTGCAACGAGACCATGAAGCACCTGCCTGAAAACTATTTGTAGGGTTTAAAATTCAACATCACATGAAAACTATTAGTATGGTTTCATTTTATAATGGGCATCTATGTATTAACAAAAATAAATATAAAATAAAATAAATAAAAGCTTAGATACTGAATTTAAACAAATGTCTACCTGATTTTGTTATTTGTTTAAGTATTTAATGCTATGTTCTGGACAAACAAAACATTTGCTGTGGATCAGAACAAAGGATACGGACTATTAGACAGAGTTGTGTAGTACATTTGTATATTGGACTCCAAACTCACTGTAACATTGCTTTAGTCTTTCAGTTGCATCTGGTTGATCAATGTCATTTTTCCAAGTAGCTAAAATATTCATATTCTCTTCACTATTGTTTTGTTTCATCAACGCCTTCTTCCTTATGCAAATACACGCCACAACGATTGTTGAAATTACATATGTAGCAGTGCAATTCAGTCCCACTCTTCTGTTTAGTTTGTGTCTGGGCTGAGTTGAAATAAAGGAGAAGTGTTGATTTTTCTCTCGCTTTCTGATAGTTATTTGTGTAATCTTATTCATAGTTTCTTTCTCCCTTTGGGGACAACTCTCTGGATTGCTTATAAAAGCCCGACAAGAAAATGGCACTAGTTTGACATAACTGTCAAAGTGTTCTGAAGCAGTATGAATGCAAAACAATTTCCCTACTTATGTATATAAACACATGGCCCTCCTGCTGAGGCCCACACACTAAAGCACAGATACCAATGTGTCTGAGTGTGTGTGTATGTGTGTATTCACATTTGTTGTAGTGTTTGTTTGCATGTGCTAGCATGCAATAATACGTCTATGGAATGTGTGTGTGTGTGTGTGTGTGTGTGTGTGTGTGTGTGTGTGTGTGTGTGTGTGTGTGTGTGTGTGTGAGCATGGACACAATGGCTCCTGGTCCTTTTATAAATATTTGATGTCCTTTCATGTCAGGGCTGAAGGCAGGCTCGGGGAATAGGGAGGTGAAGTCATGTTTAATTAAGTTGTTCTGGCTCAGGATCCGTCACTCAATGCGCAGGTTAAAGATCCCTTCTGCTTCCGACCCCTTTCACACCTCACTTACCTGCACCATGGCGCCACACACTAACGGGACAGAGTAATTGTGTCTACTTGTCAAATATTCCCTCAGTAAAAGAGCTGCATGCTGCCCGGGCTCTACCTTTCTCCCACCAGATGAGCAGCAGAGAGGAGAAGAGAATGTACTTTAACCAAAAATCAACCAACACAGAGCACCTTTAACACGGCTGTACTTTTCTCTTCTCCATTCAGCCTATCAGAGTTCGAGAGCGAGTACCAGGGGCTCTGGGATTGGCTGATGGACATGGAGTCCATCGCAACAGACAGCCACGAGCTGATGATGTCAGAGGAGCAACAGCATCATCTCTATAAGGTGAGAACGGCGTCAGAGGTTCCCTCTGTGAGCTTGTATCAGTTTTCATCACTCATTAGGATATTGCACTTTAATAACAAAAAATCAGAGCAATAGTAAGACACAGGAAAGTAAGATACAGGGACGTTTTTTGCTCCTATTTGCTCTGCTGATGTAGACACATGAGGACATAAGGAAAGAAGGAGCGATGTAGATGTAAATGAAAAGGAAGTAAGTAAAGGAAGACTGAGCCTCATTCATTTTCTATCACATGTACTCACCTTGTCTCAATGAAATTTTTTAGTGAAAGATAAAGCTGCCTACTTTTGTGTTAGGCCAGTATATTTGTTCTTGGTTAATACAAACTGATTTGGGGTCTCTTTTGATTGCATGCCCACCTAATAAATATGTACTGTGCTTCCGTGTTCTTTATCGTATGTGTGTGTTGGGTGGGCTGCCTTTATCTGCCGTGGATGGCGGATTGATTGGGAGCCGTGCTTGTTTGCCCACATTCAGGGCTTTATCACGCTGGAAGGAGAGATAGAGAATGCTGCTCGCTGTAAGCCATGGCCCGTAAATCAGCCTCATTTAGGTTGCCTTTATTGGACCGATCCTGACACTCGTCATCCTCCAATTGCTCGGAGCATATGGCATATTTCAAACGAGCAGATTGTGAATCATAAAGAAATGAAATTAATAACTAGCTCCGCTCGCAGTGGAAACAAACTATAATGACAAGCAATGGCGAAGCCAGCCGCTACCTCTTCCTCCTCCCTCTGTACTTTATCACTTCCTCTACTCCGAGCCTCCCGAGGTCACCGCCAAGGTCAGAACTAATCTTCCTGCTCATCGGGCATAGTGACCCCTACCATTAGTCATATCTTACAGTAAGATAGAAAGGAGGAAATATAATGCCTTTTCTTCTTTCTTTTATTTGCCTGTAAGCCATACTGTCTCGCTCACAGTAATGCGACACCTCTGGCCGGCTCTCTCGTGGATCACGCTCATTCACACCGAATGATGGCTTCACTAAAATGGCTGCTGTTACAGTTTGTGTTGCTCGTACGGTCACGCATGGTATACACATGAACACGTTAGCGGTGTTAACCAGTGCATTCTCTTCTTCTGATGAACATTCATCTTAGTCAGACATCAATCAGAAGCAATGCTTAATTGTGTGTTTGTGTGTGTGTGTGTGTGTACTGCAGGCTGTGAATGCCTTCAGTGTTTACTGACAGCAGGAAGAGATCTCTGTCTAAACTAACACGCTCTGATGCCTCTACTGATCAAAGCTCCTCTTTAACCAAACTTTCCTCATGTTTCTCTCTCTCTCTCTCTCTCTCTCTCTCTCTCTCTCTCTCTCTCTCTCTCTCTCTCTCTCTCTCTCACACACTCAGTCTCTCCGCACACACACACATAAGCTTGTTGATTCAGAGAAAAGGTGTTGTAGTGATATGCTGCAGTTTATTAGGAGCTGATTATGTGTTGGTGCATGTTAAATCAAAGGAGGTGATGTTTTCCACAGCAAAGCAGCAAAGAAAGCTGCTCCCCTAGGACCCTGTTTGTTCAATTGCAAAATCGATCTTTTTTTAGTTTTAATTTAATATGTCTGCTTTATTGTGTTGATTTTATGGTGTTGATACCTATGACCTTGGTTTTGCAGTCCAGAAGTTTGCCTAGTACCAGAGCTAAAAGTGCATGGATAAAGAGTCAATACATTTAGTTTTCTAACTAATAATTACATCAGTAACAGAGGAAAAGCTCTGAGAGGTTATTTTTGGGTTGTATTTCGGATGAAAATGGCAGCTCTGTGTTGCTGTGTGTATCTGAACGAAAGAGAGAAAAGGTTAGAGAGCATGTATGTGTGTGTGTGTGTGTGTGTGTATGTGCGTGTGGGGGGATATAATCTGCATTATGTCTGACAGCATGCCTGCAATGGTAGAGTTACAGAGGTTGTGTGAGCGTGACGCATTGCTGCTTTATGGAGCTGGAGCAGGTGGCGTTTCATGCGATTCTCATCACCGCCACCATATCTCCTCTCTCGCCGTCTCTTTTCTTTTTTCTTTTTATCGGCTCTTTTTTCTTTTTGTGTAGCTCCTGCTTCATAGCAAATTCTTCTTCTTTCTGCAATTTTCCCTGCCTCTGTCTCTGTCCCCCTGCTTTATTTCCATTTTATTTATATTTATTATTATTTATTCTGTCTCCTAAATGATTCTCAGTGCTATTAGCAGATGAGGTATTTTGGTTACACATTACAGATTAATTTGCATTGTCTAATTATGATACATTTTAAATTTGTGCATCGTTTAAGTCCCCACTGGCCCCACAGTGTTCCTGTGTGTGTGTGTGTGTGTGTGTGTGTGTGTGTGTGGGGTGCTGGGTGCTTTCTATTGCACTTCTCTCTGTCTCAGTCCCCATAAACAAGCTCGCTGTGATTAAAAGCCACAGTGTCCATTTAAGAGGCAGTGATTGAGTCGGTTACCAGGGCAACCTTCCAAAAGTAAACAAAAGTTTTTTTTCTTTCAGGACGCTTACAAATAATAAAACTCTTCCGGAACAGCCTGCAGGGATTTATGGAACTTGGCAGGCTAGGAAGTGACTGTTCATTGAAAAGGAAAAAGTGAACACTTATCATGACCCTGAGAGAGTCGAGCCTCACGGTGGGAAAGTGTGTGTGTGTGTGCGTGTGTGCGCGTGTGTGGGTGCTTTGTATACACATTAAAGTGCAATGTTTGCTGGTGCGTTTTAAAAATAAGGGAAGCGCAGGTGTCTGTTAGTCTGATAGAGAAGTATTTATCTGTGTTAGCTTTGGTTCTCTTGGTCTGGACTGGCTTTAACTCTCAGTCTCTCCTCATTAGTGAAATCTACAAAATAAACCTTTCTAAAAATTCGGTCTACAAAATTATTAGCTATTTTTAGCTACAGTAATGAGCTACTAATTCATTCTATTACACATGCTAGTTTCAGATAAATATATATTCTTTATACTTATAATTGGTTTACAGTTACTTTACTACATTACTGTGTCAGTGACTGGACGTTTATTACGAGGCTCCGCCCCTTTGAGAAATCTCCCAATCATCATATGGAGAAGCCGTGCCTCCAGGCAAATACTACAGTGGGAAATTAAATGCTAAGACTTTATTTTTTCAGTTTGGTCGATTGCGAATCTGTAATTCTGCAAGAATGAGTGGTTAAATGTTTGGAGGAAATGGAAAGTGGAATTGTTATTGTATCCACCCCCAATCATGGGCTAATTAGATTCTAGAATTGATCTCAACGGTGTCAATGTCACAGCAAGGTCACTTTGGTAGGGGAAAACCCTGGACCATCTCATGACAGGGCGCACACACACACACACACACACACACACACACACACACACACACACACACACACACACACACACACACACACACTCACACACACACTCACACACACACACACAAACACACACACACTCACACACACACACACACACTCACACACACACACACACACACACACACACACACACACACACACACACACACACACACACACACACACACACACACACACACACACACTCACACACACACACACACTCACACACACACACACACACACACACACACACACACACACACTCACATGCACACACAAAAAACACAAACACACACAAACACACATATACACACACAAACACACACATAAGCACACACACTCACACACTCCATATGAGCTCTGCTCCCACACACACACACACACACACACACACACACACACACGCACGCACGTACACACGCACGTACACACATATGCACATACACATCTACTGTATTCATGCAATCATGCATGCATTCACAAACACACGCACACACACTCACACATTCACACATGCATGACCACACACACACACACACACACACACACACACACACACACACACACACACACACACACACACACACACACACACACACACTACATACAATACTAACAGTGATTGACAGAGGAGACATGTACTGAGCTTCTTGTCTGTAGTAACTAAATGTATATAGAGATGAGCTTGGAATGTTCATATCATAGATGTTAGCAAAACTGTAGAATAAATATGGATGTATAATTAATTTTCCGCTCTCACAACTCTTCAGAGCATAGCTAATGCCGTCTGATACCCTAACGGCTCACTCTCTATCTCTATCCTCTCACACCTTCTGATCCAGTAGCCACAAACACTCACAACACAACACCCTTTATCAGGGCCATCGCCTGTGTGTGTGAGACTATGTGTGCCGTGCCAGGACTTCAGCACAAAGAACCCAGTGTTGAGTCTTATGTCCGCTCTCTCTCTCTCTCTCTCTCTCTCTCTCTCTCTCTCTCTCTCTCTCTCGCTCTTTCTCTTTTTCAGTCTTGCTCTCTTTCTTGCTCTCACTCCTTTTCTTTACCCCTCCCTCCTGTTCTTCCTCTTTTTTGTTTGGGGTGTGTGAGTGTGTGTGTGCTCCAGATGGCTGCTTATGATGAAATGGGATTTTAAAAAAAAAGGGACATTCCACAGGGGAGAGATGCAACAAGCACTAACTCCTGTAGAGCTTGAATGCAGGCAGTGACATCAAACTCAGCCCCATTGCCCTTACGGAAAAGGGCCGCTCTGAGTCTGGTCATCTCTCTCTCATCCCTCCGTAGCATGTCCCGTCGTACTCACTCACACACAGTCAACATTAGCACACAATAAAGGCCAGAGCTTTTGCCTACGTCAAATAAATCAAGCCATTCTCAACAGATTCCTGCACGAGGTTTGAGTGAGCAATTGATTCTAGAATGAAAAAAAAAAGAAAAGAAACGAAATGCTGTTTGTCAAGAAAGACAGTCATTCGGTCCTCGTACGGCATGAATTATTGAACGGAGGATGGTGGAGAAGGATGATACGCGGCGCGAGAGAAACAGAGGGATGACAGGAGGTGTAGGAGCAGCTGAGGAGACATATCACAGAGATGGACAGAGACAGAAGAAGAGAGAGAGAGAGAGAGAGAGAGAGAGAGAGAGAGAGAGAGAGAGAGAGAGAGAGAGAAAGAAAACACAGTAGTGTGCTGTCTGTAAGCTGGTTTCTGCTTTTCCCTCATGGCTTTCTTTTCTCCTCATGTGGCAATGTGCCATGTTCTCCATTTGCTACTGGTTTCACTCCTTTGAAAAGCTTATTTTGTGATACAGGACCTCTCACAGGCTAGACATATCTGTGTGCTGTTAGGATATAAAGGTGGACAGCAGATTTAGGAGACTACAGTACATTCATGTTCTTCAATTAATCTAGATTTTTCTCACATTTACTTTTGTTCTCTCTTTTTTAGATCCAGATCAAAGCTCATTTTTCATATATCTGGAGAATGAAAAAATGAAGCATTGTCCTGAGACAGTTCTTAAAATTGTGTGTGTGTGTGTGTGTGTGTGTGTGTGTGTGTGTGTGTGTGTGTGTGTGTGTGTGTGTGTGTGTGTGTGTGTGTGTGTGTGTGTATGTGTGTGTGTGTGTGTGTGTGTGTGTGTGTGTGTGTGTGTGTGTGTGTGTGTGTGTGTGTGTGTGTGTTAGAGAGTGTTCTGGGATGCAGCAGATGCAGCAGGTTTAGTCTGGGCACTTTCATGTGTGTGGTGTGTGTGTGTGCATTGTGGGATGTAGCTATGATGTGTCGGATAGTTTTTTTTAGATCTAACTTGTTTGGTTTGGTCTTTGGTGTGTGTGTGTGTGTGTTTGTGCATTGTGGGATATAGCTCTGTTGTGTCATGTCTAGGTTGTTGGATCTAACATGTTTGATTTGGTGTGTGTTTGTGTGTGTGTGTGTGTGTGTGTGTGTGTGTATGTTAGAGAGTGTGTTGTGGGATGGAGCAGGTTTAGTCTGGGCACTTTCGTGTGTGTGTCTGTGGTGTGTGTGTGTGTGTGTGTGTGTGTGTGTGTGTGTGTGTGTGTGTGTGTGTGTGTGTGTGTGTGTATGCATTGTAGGATGTAGCTATGATGTGTCGGATAGTTTTTTAGATCTAACTTGTTTGGTTTGGTCTTTGGTGTGTGTGTGTGTGTGTGTGTGTGTGTGTGTGTGTGTGTGTGTGTGTGTGTGTGTGTGTGTGTGTGTGTGTGTTTGTGCATTGTGGGATATGGCTATATTGTGTCATGTCTAGGTTTCTGGATCTAACATGTTTGATTTGGTGTGTGTGCGAGTGTGTGTATGGTGTGTGTATGTGTGTATGTGTGTGGTGTGTGTGTGTGTGTGTGTGTGTGTGTGTGGGAGCAGAGCTCATATGGAGTGTCAGTGGGGAGAATAGAGATAGGGAAGGTTTCTGCAGTGTTGATGGATTCCTGTGGTTCCTTCCGTGGGGTTTTGGTTAATTACTGTACTAATGCAAGGCTTCCCACTGTAACACTCTCATTCCTCAAGACACACAAAAACAAATCTCATATCTAGACCTATATTGGAATTTTGTAAACATGTATTGGATATTAATTTGCATTAAAATGTTTGTTCTTCTTTCAGTGTCTGAAACAGATGTCTCATTTCCACATATTCCTCCTGTTTGTTGTCTTTACTTCTCCCAGAAATGGCTCTAGCTCTTGTATTAGCTTTCAGTCATCCTGTTAGATTAACTCTGTTTCCAATTAATCTTTGTTAAAATCCTGTATTCATGTGCATGTGTGAAGAGGACACATGTGAGCAGTCTGACTCAGCAGGGCTGAAGCATTTACACCACTAAAGGTATGAGGTGAAAAGTCCAGCTCAAGACATAGACGTTAATATTAGAACATAGAGGTGCACACAAATCCTACTGATGCTTCATTCACTCCCCTTAAGTTAAGGTTAAGTTAGGTGTTGCCATAACAACACTTGAAAGGCACAATCTAAGCAACCAGAGGGTGTAGCTTCAGAGCTAAGTCTCTGGATTTCTGGATCTCTGGACAGCACCACTGAACTCTACAGGGGGTGAAGAAGGTAGTCGCTTATTAGTTAGCAAGCTGGACGGAATGAAGGCATTATACATAATAAGTGATAACATTTATTAATTTATTTGTTTGTTTGTTTGTTTATTTAGACAGAACTGCTGGTTATTTGTGCTTGGTTTGTGTTGAGCAATGTAAAAAAGTGCAGAGTAAAAAATAAGTGGAGAGGCAGAGAGAGAGAGAGAGAGAGAGAGAGAGAGAGAGAGAGAGAGAGAGAGAGTATGTGTGTGTGTGTGTATGTGTGTGTGTGTGTGTGTGTGTGTGTGTGTGTGTGTGTGTGTGTGTGTGTGTGTGTGTGTGTGTGTGTGTGTGTGCCAGTGTGCATCTGAGTGCTGGCAGGCTTGAAGACAGCCAGCTGGTCAAATATCTGTTTTTGAGTTTGTTTTCCAAAGACCTGCTCTAGCTGAAAGGAGATGAGAGTGTGTGTTTTTTTTCCTTATTGGCCTGTCTCTGAGCTGTCAGCCAGCCTGCTCAACGAAACCCACAAAAGGCAGTACTGTTCTACCTTATCCACTAGATGGCACACTTTCATCCTAAGCCTGGGACAAGAGTGCTTGCTGGTGAGGACGTTAGATGCTACTTTTTAACGTCAGGTCACTAACTAAGCATCCTGTTGCTCGAGGTGTGTGCATGAGGACCCGGGACCCCTGGTGATGGGTGACATGGAAACAGATGGATTGATTTTTTTACTGCACTTCTGATGGTGTCAATTGTAGACTATACAAATATGATCATAAGCAAACAAGAGTAACACGTCAAGACAGTGTGGTTGGGTTAGATTTCTGGATTGGTCAACTACCAAAACATGGCCCTTCACTTTCTTATTGTCATCAGCAGGTGATACTCTGATAACATATTTTAGATACATATCAATAATTTGTCAATACAAATCATGACTGAAAGGCTAAAGATGTGCGACGATTATAGAATATATTGTATATACTGTAATGTATTCAGGTGAAAAACAGTGATTCACTGGTGCTCATGGGATTTGGGATTTGAACTTAAAGCCCAAGCCTCCACTATAAACCTAGCTGTACACCTCAGGAAGAGATCTGTGTGTTATATCAAGCTTTAAAACCTCTACTGTACAGGATTATCTCCTCAGCCAAGGGTTTCTTTACACAACAATGCATTTGAAACCTGTCTGGTTTATTTCCTGTCTTCGTCTGTCTGTCTGTCTGTCTGTCTGTCTGTCTGTCTGTCTCACTCTCTCTCTCTGTCTCTCACCTCTCTCTCTCTCTCTCTCTCTCTCTCTCTCTCTCTCTCTCTCTCTCTCTCTCTCTCTCTCTCTCTCCTTTCATGTACCCTAACCAGCAGAAGTATTGGCATCCTTTCAAAGGATGGGGGAAATCAGGGTGCGTTTTATTTTTAAAGTAAACACTACACTCAATTTAACACTCTTTAAACTCTCACATTGTTGTTCATCACCATGAGAAAAAAGTTTTGAGATGTTGAAATGTTCTGCATGGAAATGTTTTTCTTCTACAATTCTTCTGTATACTGTAGGAAGTGTTACACATTAGAGGAAGACGTTTTCTATTGGAGGCTTCATGAAAGTACAAAAAAAAAAAAAACCAAGAAAGAAAAAAACCCGAACAAACAAAAAAACCAACAACATTTTATTATGTTTATTAGGGAAAAGACAATCACTAAATTTAAATTACCTATAAAGCACTGATCCATATTGAAATGTAAGATTTTACACATTTTTATGTCTTTGTCTAATTTCTGACTTTTTTTTAGAACGGTGCCAATAGTTCTGTACATGACTCCAGGTCTTTTACCACCCCAGTCCCATCTGCTCTCTTTTTATTCTCTCGCTTTCTCTGTCTTTATAAGAGTGCATTTCCCAGTAGCTAGGCAGTAGGGCTGTGGTATTAGCATGTTTGCCTTGAAGAAAGCACTATGGGGCTTTGGGAAAGTTTACTCATATGAGTTGAAAGCAGTGAGGGGTGGGAGGGGGGGTGGCGCTCTAATTGTGAGCAAATACTCCCATGGCTTTGAGGCAGTGAAGGAGAGAGAGTAAGAAAGGGAGGAACTAAGAGAGAGAGAGAGAGAGATGAGCTGATAGAGAGAGAGATAGATTGGGGATGAAATAGAACATGCAATCCTGCACTGCAGCAATTTTTTTTAGTTCCTGTAAGTCCAGCCATCTGAATTTTCAGTTCGATAGATGTCATGAAGGCATTTCAGTGAAGTGATGTAATGCTGGCTTTGTGCTGCTGGAGCTGTAGCGAATGGCAGACTGAGCGCTGTGTTGTTGTCTTCCTCTCCTGTTGTTTTACTGGCTTTGTTCCAGGATGCTGGACAGGCCTCCACAGCAACGGACAGCTCTCTAGAAAAGTAGGAGAGAGAAAAATCTCACCCAATTTCCACTTTGTGTCCTCTTTCATTGCTGTTATTCTCTTTTCTCTCGCTGTGAAGACTGTGAGAACAAAGACACACCGGTTTACAGGCACACACGCTGTGCAACACGTACACTTTTAAACATGCACTTGCTGTCCACTTTATTAGAAACACCTGTCTATACACCTGCTTGCACATGCAATTATCTAATCAGCCAATCAGGGGGCTTCAGTGTGGTTCATAAAATCATGCAGATACCGCACAAGTCAAGAGCTTCAGTAAATGTTTATCAAATACTAGAATGGGGGAACAAATGTGAGCTCAGTGACTTGGAGGATTTGCATGATTGTTGGTACAAGACAATCCTTAAAGTTTACATAGAATAGTAAAAGAAAAATGTCCAGTGAGCAGCTGAATGGCCAGACTGCTGCGAGCTAACAGGAAGGCTACAATAAATCGCATAACTGCACATTACAATTGTGGCGAGCAGAAGAGCAGCTCTGAATGCACAATATGTCGAACCTTGAGACAGACAGGCTACGACAAAAGAACTGCTCATTGACTTCCACACGCAATTCTTCCAGAAGAGGAAGAAGAGAGAACTAAGGTTGTTGAAGATTAGAAAACCGTTGCCTGCTTTATGATTTTATGCATTGCTCTGTGGCAATGTGATTGGCTGATTGGATAGCTGCATGATTAACCAAGCGTATGGGTGTTCCTATTAAAGTGGCTGGTAAATGTATGTGGATATAGGTGTAACTATTTAATGCATACACTCTGCATAGCTACACAAGTGTGGTGAAACTTTCAAATGAAACATCTTTTGTAATTTTTGAGAAAGTAATGAAATTAGTGTTCCATTAATGTTTATTTATCGTACATAAATGGATTTAATAGCGTGTTGTACCTCTGAGATACATTTCTGTTGTTTGGACCTGTACAGTAGATTTGTTTGACAGGACAATAAATCTCCCTCTCTGACTTTACTCAGCTGCGCTTCAGTGAAGAAAAAGTTTCTCTCGAAATTACAAACGTCTACCTACTCCTGCCCTTTAACTGTGCCTGTAATCGGTTTGCATAAGGTTTTACTGCACATCAAGTAGGGATTTAAGCACAAACATTATAATTTACTGACTATACATAATTCCTTTTGTTTCACTGGTTTGAATATTAGAATAAAATCAAGTCGCTGTAGTTAAATTCTTTGATTAGTCGTTTCCCAGAAAACTAAGAGCACAAGACACAGTGTTGCCGCTGTGAGAGGATACAAGAGAATATGCTAGTGTTTGTGTGTGTGTGTGTGTGTGTGTGTGTGTGTGTGTGTGTGTGTGTGTGTGTGTGTGTGTGATGTTCCCTTGCTCTGCTGTTTTGGAAAGCCCAAAGGAATTACTGTCTCACCTGCTGTTTCGAGGGAGTCTGGAGAAACAGTTGCTCGGTCCCCAGAGGATTGGAGAGATATAGCATTAAACGAGTGTGCTCCCACCATCATCACATCTCGTGATCTGCCCGTCGCATTCCACTCTCCCCGCTGTCAGAAATCCTTGGAGAAAAGCTGTGAAACAAAAAGCGGTTTCTTTGACTATTTACTAACTGTGCTTTTCACTGACAGCTAGCTTGTATATCAGTGACTGCTGTGTGTGTGTTGTGTATGCTCAGTGTACACTACTGCATCATTATCTGTCTTCTGTTTTTGAAAAATAATGGAAAGTTGAAGTATATGAAAAAAGATGATCTGAATGGTTATTAGCTGCTCTGACACATGGAGAATTATAGACTGTTTGTGCTTTTTTGGGAATTTCTAATCTGATTGAATATCGATTTAGATTTGAGACGGAGTGATATTAAAGATCTTTAAGGAATGCTTAGATATCAGAGCATCGTTTCCTTCCCAACACACACACACACACACACACACACACACACACACACACACACACACACACACCCTCCTCTCTCCCCTGTGCCCCCTTGCTTCTTCTCTGTGAGCTGTTTTTAAGAGAGAACTGTGTGGAGCTGTGCATTTCAGCTCCACAATTAAAGTGAAAGGGCTGTGGTGTGGGGCAGACTCGCACTAGCCAGCTCTGCACCATTCATCACCGCGCATTTTACATTGACCTTGACACCCACTTCATTAGAATAAAGATTGTCTAGCATTTAGGTTGCATTTTTCCCGGAGTTCAGACCCAATGCAAGTTCCTGCTTAGCCACAGCAGTAGTGAGTCTGTCAGGGGTTATCTGCATTTTCCCACTCTTTCTCTTTTATTTTCTCATTCCAGTTTCTCTCACTGGAAAGACTCACAGTGTGTTTCAGATATCCTGATGTGGCCAGATAAAAAAAAGAAGATGACAATGATGGAGATGAAAAGTTAAAGGTTTATGAAGAGCGAATGTCTTTGTGCATTCTTAGGTTTATTAGTTGTTTGTTGATTTATTGTTTTTATTTATTTAATTATTATTTTGAATTTTTCAACCTGTTTGTTCTTTTTCTCCCCTCAACACCCCCCATCCTCTCTCTCTCTCTCTCTCTCTCTCTCTCTCTCTCTCTCTCTCTCTCTCTCTCTCTCTCTCTCTCTCTCTCTCTCTCTCACACACACACACACACACACACACACACACACACACACACACACACACACACACACACACACACACACACACACAAACTCAAATTTATCTCCATTATTATCCCATCAGTCAAACGCAGCTAGGGCAGCACTGCAGAAAAATGCTCTATGAAGGAAAAGACCTCCTCAACCACTCTTTACTTTAGACATAATTAGAATTCAATTATTAATGAAGGATACTTAAAAAAGATTGTTTCATGATTCCCTATTAGTGAATTTGCTCTTCATTTTAATATTTGTCATTTGATTTATATGCTGGATAATGCAATATCGACTCAATTAACAATGCATGGCCTATATAATATGATTTGCAGTTAATGCAAATGAAATAAGCGAGAAGAAAGCAAAGTGATGCGAAATCCCAGATGTAATTTGTCTGACTGGTAATTTTCACTGTCTGTACAAAGGTGCCATATATATATATATATATACTCTCACACCAGGCATTTATTTATTAACAGCGACAATGACTTGAAAGCTTGCATATCTGTCCTCGTCGCTGGTGAGGAATATCCAAAGTTGCACAATTCTTGTGGACTCTGGTGCTTAGTGAGCAACAGCAGCAGGCCAAATACTCCAGCCTGGCATCATTATTCAGGCTTTAGAGGAGTGTGGAGCAGGGCCCAGGCCGAGGCTTCTCCGCCTCTTAAAACACAGTGCTCTTGGCTGATTGCATTGTTTCCTGTGTTTGTCTGGTGAAGAAAAAGTGCCACGCTCACAGCGGAGAGGGGGCAGTGGAGGGCTGGCTGCTAAGACTCTCTCCAGCCCAATCCCTCCTCCCCGAACCCACAGCTGAGCTCCAGGCCTCGGACCCTGGATAAAAAGGGTCTTTGTTCGCTACTCAATAGCATTAGGCATGGGCTTCCTATGGGGGTCACCACCAAGTCTTGTGCAAAAGCAGAACGCGAAACATAAAAAACCATAAATAAATACATTCGGAAAAACAATAAGTGTGACATTAAGTATATATATCATCACATATATACATTGTACCGCTAACGTGACATTTAGCAGCAGGGAGCTAAAATAAGTCATAAAATTCTTTAAATAAAGCAGAACACAGTCAATCACAGATCAGAGGAGCCAGTGAAAATGTTTAGTGTTTTCTCTGTTACTTCCTCTTAATAAATTATCCTATGTTAAAGACTGGCGGTCGTAGTCGCTCTGTGGGTTTTAACCCATCACTAAGCTGATTGATATTTTTTGGAAATCTTGCTAGTATTAAGTTGGATGTCTAAAATTCCTGAATCCTCTGTATTGTATTGTACTTTTTTGACAGTTGGATGTGCTGACAGAGAGTAGGTAAGTTCCCAGAGTTCCTTGTAGCACTGTGTTCAATCTATATCCAACCTTCTACTCTTTGCACAAGTGCTTCTGATTTCATGAAAGATGCCATTGTTTCTGCAGCTTGTTCCTGTTGAAGGTATTTTTTTTTAACAATCTAAAGTTGATTTTGTCTTTGTTGAAAGCTCATTCTTGACTAGGTCTGGAAAAGCTGGTGGAAATTCTACTGGGTCTCGGGTTGACCTCTGAGTGACTGGCTACCTTGTTCTTAAACACAGAGGCGAGAAAGGGATGAAAAAATAGTAGAGAAAGTGTTTGACTCAGGCCTCAATGTGCGCCTTCTATACCAGTTGTAAAATGGCTTATTCTTCTGGTCACCATGGTGACAATTAACACTGTTGCACAGCCTTTTGTTCCAGGCCAGTTCGGCAGTTTTTTCCCCCTTCTTTTTCTGAGCAAAGCGATTTTTCACTAGAAAAATAGAACAACAACCAAGCACAGAAGCATGGCAGCAGCCATTTTACATAAACAGTTTAGGAATCACTTCCAAATGGCAGTGCCATGTCTTTTGAAGTGAATATGTAGTTTTTTTTACTTCCTGGTCTTTCAAGGCCGTGAGGTTCACACATCATTGAGAGACCTTCATCCCGCTTCCATCCCACTTCTCCCCCTTTGTGCTCCCTGTCTCTCCTCCTCTCCCTTCTTCACCATCTCCCTCTCTCCCTTTCCTTCCCACTCTACAGCCGACATCAAGGGTGCTGGTGTGATATGAAAAGGGCCCAAACTGATTAAGTAATTATCAGTTTTCCTAGTTTTCTTTTGGGCAGATCTCTATCATAAAAGCATATCAAATTCCACATTATGTACCTCAGAGTCGATTTGTCTCCCCGTCTGCTTTCTCCCATGCTGTTCTGAAGTGCTTTTCCTTTCCTTTATGCTAAACGTTTAATAAAGGAGATTCAGCACATCATCAGAGGAGTTCTAAATTACTTTTTTCCTCTCCTTCGATTCATTTTCAGGGCAAAAACAAGAACAGTGATGCTCTCTATTTGATTTAAAGCCAGTGTAGTAGGCTGTGTGTGTGTGTGTGTGTGTGTGTTAAAAGGCTGAGCACTAGAGCACAGATGCGAATTCTGTTTCTTGCCTCAGTCCCCCCCTTACATGTTAGCGTTAGCATAAAGTGATTTAAATACAACCCCACATCCGACTCAGCTCATGTAGTCTTACTTTTGTTGTCTCAACATGTTACAGAGAGTGAACAAACTTTAATTTAATGGGGAGATGGATCAAGAAAAATGCATTAAAAGAGCTCATGTGTGACTGCAGTTTTGCTGACATTTCCAGTCGTTTATGTTAATATGCCAAGTGAATTAATATTATTATCGCTTGTTGATATTTCAACTGTTTAAAAGACTATCTATGTGCACTGATTTATTGAATTTGTTAAGGAAACAGGGCTGCCATGTCTTCACTCGAACATTGTGTATTTGTATTAGTTGGTCACCTTTTTATTGCAGATGTGGTATGCTATTAGACTATACAGTTTCTCAGCCTAAAGAAATGAGGCGTTTATGTACAAAGTGTTTTTTTAATGCTGTTACAAAGTGTTTTGCTTTCACTCAGAACCAAACAGACTGTATATTGGTCAGCATTATATTAGTTTATTTGATCTGTCCTGTCCTGTAGTGTATTGTATTGTGTGTTTGTTTATTCACGTTATGTGAATAAGTTCATTTAACTTTTTAGCCCTTAGTTCTGGTTGTTTTAGGTAGCTCCGTGTCTTTATATAGTGCCAGGGTCCTGGAGAAACATCGTTTCATTTATAAAATACTATATCAGCTATATAAGGTCCAAATACCAATAAAAAGCCTGTTGACTTCACTCATAATAGAAGCCTTTATTGTTGTCAAGTATATATATATATATATATCCCAACTTAGGACTGGGTCAGAGTACAGGGTCAGGCATGATACAGTGACTCTGGAGAAGAGAGGGTTAAGGGCCTTGCTCAAGGGCCCTGCAAGAGCAGCGTGGCAGAGCTGGGGCTTGAACCCAGGTCCTCTTATCAACAACCCAGAGCTTTAACTGCTTGAGCCATAGCTGCCCCTGAGAATCTGTGATTGGTTGTGTGGTAAAATTTCAATACAGCTCAAAAGTCTTTCACGTTTTCTCACAGCATCATTTGCTTTTGGCTGTGCTCAAGGCTCCTGTTTGTAAATTCAATCAAACATGTTTTTACAAACGTATCCATTTCCATATATGGAGGATGAAAGTTGAAGTTGGGGGTGGAGCTTTAATTTTGTTTCTCGTTACCTCACGGCCAGCTCTGAGCCGAGGAAGCCAAAACACTCGCATTGGGTCGTCTCCTGCATTCTAATCCACCTCCTTATCTCTTCATCTCATCCTTCACTGCTGTCTCCGTAAATTACATGACATTTTTATAATGAAAAGGAAAACTATTAAAATCAACATTTGCTGTCAACAACAACAACAACAAAAACCTCGGGTAATCCCGTTTACTTTTAAAAGAAGTTTTTTTTGTTTTGTTTTGTTTTTGCTTTGGTGGCTGCTATTAAAACCTGAAAGGGATGGATGGCTTAAAAGGATGTGTGATAGTGTCTCCATCAAAAACAGCGACAATGAAAAATGAATCTTGGCCCGATGACAGCGAGAAGAGAGAAGAAACAGAGCACATTTAAATATTTAAATGTGCTTCTTGCCGTAATGATAAATGACAACAGGAATCAAGTAGCTATTGGTGCAGAAAATGAAATAGGGAAGAGAGAGAAGGAAATTAGGCAAAAAAGGTGCAAAATTGAAGAGTGCCAGTTTCACCCTTTACAGTATGCTTGTCAGCTATTTAACTGAAAATGTCATTGCTTAAAATCATATCAAATCTGCAAATTACTGCTTTTCATGGGCATTAGTTTCCATCCTCTCATAGGCTCAGATATGTTCTGAGGTCTGCAAAGTTAAATAGTCATTTGATTTGGAGGATGAAGTCTGTCCTGCTCTGAGAAAAAGCCATGGTTTTGTAGCTTTGCAAGAGTCTTTTTGTTATGATGACATGAGTGATAATGTTATTTGTGTGTGTGTGTCTGCAGGGTAACCGTGTGGAGATGGCCATGTGGCTCCCAAAGAAAACACAGCTCCTGGGTTGGGCCGAGAGCCTGAAGAGGAGTAGCATCGAGCTGCCTGATGACTTTGAGGAACGCATGACTGCTCTCAGGGTCAAGTGGGATCAGCTAGAGGTGAGGCCTTATACAATAAACCCTGTTCTCTGCCCTCTGTCTTGTACTGTAGCTTTAGACTGTTCTTCACATTCACAAATGATCAAAAGTCATGACTCAGCGGTGAAGAGGAGAAGCTGAAGATAAATGTTACATTAACTGCTGTGGCTGGATTTATTTATTCGTCTCATTACTCAAGCCGATTCAGCAGATGAAGATTTTATTATTGTAGATGCTTTCTTATACAGTGTCATTGTGTGTTTGTGTGTTGACGATTTTGCATTTATCTGTAATTAGTCCGCCAATAAAGTGTAGATGCTTATGTGTATTAATTTTATTACCTGATGATGTTTATAAATGTAGATTTAGATGTAGAGCGCTCTCTCTCTCTCTCTCTCTTTGTGTGTGTGTGTGTGTGTGTGTGTGTGTGTGTGTGTGTGTGTGTCTGCATGTATTCATAGCTTAGTGGGGACCAAATGGCCACTGAATTTTGGCTGATCCCCAAGAGGAAAACAAAAAAACTGCATTTTCAGAGTAAAAAAAAATATATAGATGAAGTGAAGTGAAACGTGTAGACAGAGATATTATTAGTTGCTTCAATATTATGTCAGTCCTCACAAGGATAGTAAAATTAAAGTCTGTGTGGTGTTGTGGTTATTTTGGTCCAGGACCAATTTGTATCACGTAACAGTTAGATTACAAACAGCATCGTTATCCGGAAGCTGAACTATTCGAGCACCAAATGACCGCTCAGTTCAGCTGCAGCAGTTAGTGTTAATTAAAGCCATATGTAAAAGAATAATCACTGACAGTTATGCAAAATGGCTGTATCCAAACTTTGCAATGAGCTGTGGATGTGCGATCATGGACGGTATGGAGCGTGAGTTAGGCAGGAATGAGACGGCAGTGGTGCGGAGCGTTCAATATGAGCGTTCCTGCTCCCTGCGCTGTGCATTACGCCGTCTCAATTGCATATTAAACAAGCCTATCAAGTCAGCCATTGGCATCTGCTGTGCTGACACAAATTGTGAATTAAATGAAATTGATGTCCTCTGTCGCATTTATGAAGACAGACCATTCTCTGAAGTATGCTGCTTATGAAGAATTGATGATTGCATATTGCTCCAGAACAAAATAAAGTGGCAATAAATTCCTGTTTTTTCGCTGCTTGACCCTCCAAGGGCATGGATTTCAGCACATTTGTCAAGCGCTGAAAACACTACTGAGTTCGTCGATTATCAATATTCAGATAAGGGGAAAAGAAGAGAGACAGAAAGAGAGGTGATGAATAACTGAGATGTTTCTGTTGCTCACTGAATATTAGGGTTCTTTTTTTGACCTCTCAGCACAATCCGCTTGCCTGCAACTGCTCAGTAATATCAGATATTAGACATGATTAGATACACATTTGGTTGGACACAAATGAACCAGAATGTGTAAAACAGGATAAGGTGCTTTTGTAGTACATTTTCAAATAGCGTTTAATCCGATTTGTACATCTGTACAACGTGTACACAAGAAGACAAGACACATGGTGTGATACAAATGATTGGACATGATTGGACATAATTACACTATAAGAGTCATTGATGGTAATGGGAATGACAGGTGGATTGACCATATTGTTTGTGACAACACACTCGAGAGCGCTGCTTCAGTAATGTTCATGCAAGATGCTCTTACGTGTGTTATGTGTGACTCTAGTTTGCTAAATAAAGCCATTTTTAATATTTTAATATAGGATATGTAATACGTTTTAGTTATTAATCATAAAATGAATAAGTACTTTATAGCTCTGGGTTACTTTTAAAAACTTCATTTATGAGGTTTTAAATTTGCACCAAATCGCATCAACTTCTATACAAATTCATTTGCCCTTTAACAATATATACAATATATATAACATTCTGTTCATATTCACACACGTCACTGCACCGTATTCAGATTCAGTTTAGGTCTGGGCGATATGGCTGAAAACTGTATCACGATATCAGTGTTTCATGTCGGTCGATATCGATAATTATTGATATTTTTTATGACCCATTTAAAATAAGGACCAGGAGAAAAATATATTACATTTAAACATTTTTATTTTAAACTTAACCTTCCTCTGATCATAATCCCCTGTTATTAAGACAGAAATGTCAACGACCATGGAAATCTCAAATAATTAAAATGTAAACATAAGTCTAAAGTCACAATGAACACTTAACAAATATCTCTTAACATTTAAGGTGCAAAATGAAAGAAAATGTAAGAAATGCTTAATAAAGTGTAATAAAATAGTACAAAGTGTTAAATATAAACACAGAGAAACCAGAGAATTTAGTGTAAGTTTAGTGCTATTGCATAATTTGCTGATGACATGGTGTGACTACGGTGCGCGCTGACTTTTCCTCTTATTTACAATTTCCTCGCTCGCTGCGGCTCATTTGGCCGCATATTCCCAGATTGGAGTTTCCCGAGTCAATAACTCCTGAGCTAAACGCTGTTACTACACAAAACGCGCTTATAGTTCCTTTCTTTGTTTTTATCCTCCATGTCAATGCTAAAACCGCTATCTGCTAATGTCACACATGCGCACTGAACACTCTCTCCGCCCATATTGACAAGACACGCTCCTTTCTGCTCATTGGCCACAGGTTTGTTTTGACTTTTGTTCGTTCCGACTCATTTTCTGAAGCATTTCTCAAACATCGGAGACCCTACCTTTAAAAAAACGGTAATAAAAATGACATTTCCTTTTTTTTCCGCAAAAAAAGGACAGTCGTGAGAAGCATTTCACTACAGCTCGTATGATTGTGTATGTAAGAAATACAATTTGAATTTGAAGCCTCTGTTGTATGTACGACTCGACCCTTTACCTCTCTGAGGTGGTCGTCTAACAGACATGAGCTAGTTCATTAATAGAACGGCCCTGAACATAGTGTCATGGCTTCCACTAAATGAGACATGGCCGGGGCAAGTGAGCGAGAGTACATATGTTAAAACAAAGGACTGAAACAGGATGAGATATTAGAACACAGTGAGGAGGATAGTTCATGTTCCTCATGTTGAAACCTGTATTTAAAGATTATAGTTGGTGTTTTTTTTTTTTTTTTAAAGTCTATTTGACATTCTGCTGTTGATATGTTGAATCTGATTAGTTGAGAGCCAATAACAGTTCATCTGTAGAATCTGCAATATGGTATAAGAGGTTCAAATGTAAGTAATACACTTGGAGGTAGAGTGCAGGCACAGAGCACAGAGCACTCTGGATTATCTTCCCATTAATTCACTTGAGCATTATTTCTGAGATATGGACTATTCAAGGTTTTCACAGCCAACAGCTAGATCAACAACATTTCAACCGGTGCCAGATGAAAGTGGGGCCTATACACTGAACCATCACTTATTCAGAAGATATTTCTGTTCCATCCACATTGCTAGCTTCAAGGAAAGCAGATTCCAGTTGAAACTAAACTTTAAGGCTGAGTGTGAGATAACCTTTATAACACCTTACATGTGGTATGGTGTGAAAAAGCTCATTCTCACACAGCCTCTAAAACAGCTTGTTCCCTGATGTCCATTGTCTCAGCATTAATGATGCACAGGGATGAGAGGAACACAGATGTGTTAATAAAGCAGTGAGCAGGGAGGGGGCTCAGGGGGACCGGGCCAGGACTGAGAGCTTAATTGATGCTGCATGCTGAAATAGCCACTTCAATGCTGAGTCATAATCACATTTGTTTCCATTACAGCTTTCTTACACACTGCACACACAAAGAACGGACAATTACACCGCCTGTGTGTATATTAATTGGATAATGGAGTGTTTTGTGCTCACAATTGCCTTCTCGGTGTTCAACCTGCAACCTGCACTCGGTTTACAAAAGTACAATTGTCGGGCAGATGTGACAACAGCCACACAGTCACAATACACACACGTACACATAGGCACATGGATTATCAGGCACACAAACACACACACACACACACACACACACACACACACACACACACACACACACAGGATATGGTAGATCTCTCTCTCACTGTCAGCAGCAGAAAACTGTTCGGTGAGCCCATTTATAAAATCATTGGTGTGTGTTTTTGCGGTTGATTGTTTGCTATTCAACAAGCATTTCAATGTCTTTCTAAAATGTCACTTTGTGCGATGAAATTTTAACCCACTGCTGAAATGAACCCTCTTATCCAGTGCATATGGCACTTTGGTAATAGCTTTGCAGCCTCTTCTAAATTACTTCTAAATATCTTAATTCGATCCAAGTAAATTAGAGTTAATTAAAGTGTTATCTCATGAAAAAGCAATTCATTCGATTCTAGTTAAAATGTATAGGTGGGACAAGTTATCCCTGTGATCAAAATGAGGTCATGTTTTGTCTTTTTTCCCACTTACAGTACATTCTGAAACCAGAGTGGAATCAGGATTTTTAATTTGCAAGTATATCTTGATTGTGTGTGTGTGTGGGTGCATTTATAGTTGAATATTTGCCTATGTGTGTCTGCAGAAGAGCCTTGGAGAGCATGCAGAGGTGTGTACGGGTGAGCTAGGTACCCGTGGGCTGCTCTCTCCAGGCACCAACAGCATGGTTGCTCAGCTGGAGCTCAAGATCAAGGAGCTAAAGGGCTGGCTCAGAGACACTGAGCTCTTCATCTTTAACCTGAACCTTCGGGAGGACACACGGCATCACAGCCATGCAGATGCCTCCTGTGATGCACACCAAGCCCCAATGACAGACCTAAAGCACAACCCACAAAACCATGACCAAGACCCACAAGCAGAGCCACAAGTTGTCAGGCAGCTGGAGCGCTTCAAGGTAAGAGCTGTGGAGAGAAACAGATTAGAGTAACCCCGCTGAGATCTTATCAGGAGGTCTTTACTGCCACCGTTCTGGTCATGCCCTGTTACTACAGACATTGGCTCGACAGGAGACTGCTGTAATAGCTGAAATAGGCCTTCCACCTCATCACACAGACCTGTTGGACAGACTGTATTTGAGTGTCACCAAAGCAGAACTGATATCTTTTTCAGACTCTCTCTGTGTACCATGTGTCTTAGCTGGAGGTTGCTCAGCATCACCATGTCAAGGTTGTAGCACAGAGTACATGTTACAAATGAAGTAAAGTACATTCTTTTTGTAGAAAATCACCTGTTCTGCAAACTGGTGTGTTTCATGTGAGTGCAATAATAAATGCAGGGCAAAAGCACTCGTCAGAGCTCTGACTGAAAATCTATAGGAAATAATTATTTGAGTTAAAATGCTGAGGAACAGCGAGGGGGAATTAATCAAGCCATGTCAAAACACAGGTAGTGGAGTTGATTACATTCCCCCTGCTGAGTGACAAACATAAGAGAAGAAAACTTTTAAATATACGCTGAGTGAAATGAGCAGGGGCAGAAATAGTGGCTTCCAGAACGAAGACTTTGCCTTTGATAAAATGCTGCACAGCAATGGAGGCGAGCATTGATTTTTTTTTTTCCGGAGTGGAATTCGAAAAAAAAAATAGCAATACTGGAACTGGAAATATTGATAAGTTCAATTTCTACAGACGTGCTGTTGCACTAAACTAGATGAATGGGCATTAAATGGGAGGAAGGAGGGCATTTAATGATGCCATATCTGTTCTTTCAGCTTGGCAGTGTGAATGAGTTGAATAGGCAGAGTTGGCGTGATTGCAGAGACGTTGAAAGGCAACAGCAGGAGAGCTTAGATCCACACTGCAATAGCGCCACTGTTCTCTGAGCCATCACAACTGAGAGGGAGAGAGAAAGAGCGAGGGGTGAAGAGAGGTGCACTGACGACCATACTTACCCCCATTTCCATGCCAGGCAAAGCAACAGGCTTTCATCATGTTAGAAATAAGCTACAGTTCTAGACAACACTTGACCATCAGATTGTGCCAATAGGCCAGAAACAGTGCAATCAGTGAAGTTAATTCCGCCTGAGGTTCTTCAAAGAAGCGCATCTTATGCTGCCCTGATCATCGTCTGTGATCACTCTCTCTGATCACCACAGTTTGACTGAAAGGACTGCACAGTACTTGTGAAAATGCTCGCTCACAATAAGTGCTGCTATATCTATGTCTTACATACGGACAGGACACACACACACACACATATATGCAGTATATATGGCCCACATGTCTACATACTTGTTGCCATGTAATATTTCTCGAAGAGAAATGATACTTGTGGTTTTTCCTTTCATTTGTCACCTGTCAGTATCTAAGACATGTTCTAAAGCAAAAAAAACACGTCCTAATAAACCACACACACATACACACACACACACACACACACACACACACACACACACACACACACACAAGGAATGTACTGGCTGGCTTATCTGGGTCGAACATTTCCTGTCTCCTGTCTATGGTATTCCAGCTTCGGGCATTATGGATTAAGCATTTTACTCATTAAATCTGTGTTAATAATTTGTGGTACTAAAGATCACCGTACTCATCACAGTGTCACAGCATCTCCCATTTTGCCTGAGCAGTGTCACAGTGAAAGATAGAAGCTTTGTTTGATGGTAATGTCCTCGGCAGAGTTAATGCAGATTTCATATCATTTCACGCTAATAACATTAGTCATTTCTTATCAGCAGCTTTATATAGTGGCTGTCTGCCATTCTAAAGATGAAGGTCTAAAAAAAGGATATTTGAGTCCTTTTCTGTAATGCATTTAAATGTCCTGTGAGTACATTTCCACCTTACTGTTAGAGTTAAACAAACCATCCTTGCTTCCTGTGCTTGTTTTATTTTACTGGCTGATCACCAGTCACATATTTGTCCACAAGGGTTATTACTTCAGAGGTACATGCCGCTTCACTATTGCTTAGGCAACTGCAGGGACACTTTTAGCCAACAAACTTCCCATTTCAGTACCAGTGTACAGAATGTACTCCCCTTATAACATGCAGAAACACTTATGCCCCTTTTCCACCAAATAGAACCGAGTGCTGGTTCAGAGCTAGCACTGGTGCTGGTTCAAAGTTGGTTCCACTGGCGAACCTTCTAAGAACCAGTTTGCCTTTCCACTGGCTAGAGAGCCATCACAGAGCCGAGTCTGATGTCACTGTACAAACACAACATCAACAATGGCGGATGTTGCTTTACTCAGGGCTTTGTGAACCTACATTTGGCATCCAAATGTAGCGAATCCAACGTGTACATGCAGCTCCATGTAATTTGTATAAACGGAGGTTATAATCGAGAAAGTACATAACATTATTTTATCATTAACACAGAAAAATTTAGCCTTAGCATGTAGCTACCTACTATCATGTGTGCTGATAATTGATCATATTGAGGTAAAGTGAAAGTGTATTAAACATTAGTATACTTAAGGTACATTATCAAATGCAATAACAGTAGCCCCGCCCACAGTCCCTGACACAAGCGGTTCTTAAGTCTAGACCAGCAAAGTTTTGGTGCTACTTAAGAACCACTTTTCCTGGTTCAGAGCCGGTGCTTTGGGTGTCAAAAAAGAAAGAACTGGTTCTAAATTAGGCTCTGGCTCCGAACCAGCACTCAAACTGCCTCGGTGGAAAAGGGGTATTAGAGGTTTGTATTGGATGAATAAGGTGCAATGGCATGATGTTAACAGTGCAGTGTATCAGTTATTTACAAGGTTTAGTATGCAGAAAATCCTAAGCTGTTTCAACTCCATGTGATGTCTGATATATTAATCAGTGTTGTAATCAGTGATGTAATATAGTGCAGAGATGTTGTTCATGTTGTTGATGTTGACATGTTTGTAACAAAGTAGACCAGTTATAATTTTAATGTTCGCTTTACAATTCTAGGCTTAACTGTACTTTAACTCTGTTTCATGTATGTAATTAGTATATAAACGTCTGCATAAAACTTGCACATGATCTATCACATCATTTCTGCACTGCTCTAATGCTTGCCAAAGCTGATTTAATGGCCAGCTGTGGGCATGACTAGTGTTTAGCAAACTAAATGCCAATTGCACAGAAAATGTGTACGATACTTGAAGGAACCTTTGGGTGTCTAGAGTAAATTTGACATGCTGTCGGCTCGAGCTTCTCAAACTAAACTACCAGAAGCTGGATTTCTGTTCCACACTTTCTAGGTTTGTAACTAGCTGAAGCGTAACTCGTCATTTAACCCTACAATATAGGTTACATTCTACTCAGAACAAAGAGAGCTATAAATTCCTTTAGCTTTTGCTGTGGCTGACAGCTTCTTTCTTAACAAAATACTGAGTGGACAATTAGGTGCTTTTGTTTTCAGTTTATAGTCCTTCCTCTTAATGTGGTAGTAGTGTATTTACTTCATGCAGAAAGTAACGAGTAGTCTCATTATAGTTAATAAAAACCTTCTTTAAGTATCTACTCCAGTACTGAATAAACACTTTGACTAAATCAAGATGTTAATGTAGCAATGAAGAAAAATAAGAAAAGTCTAATATAGATATTCGTATAAAGAAATATCTACAATGGTCAAATAAATAAATAAATAAATAAATAGATTCAACCGCGGCAATAAATAAACTTAAGCTTCAGTACTGAATTATTAGTTACACTGAAACAAATGCTAAAAATTGAGCCATTGTGTTTTGTTTTGTTTTTTTTTGTTTGGAATCCATTTATTATTCCCTATTAATTATTCAGTTCACACAGACCATTTAAATATCTTACTAAGTAGCTGTAGGTGGGATTCATACTAAATCTAAAGTTTAATCTCTGTTGAATCGTCAGTCTGATTCCATCTGTTTCTCTCTCATCGCTGCTGATCAGAAGAGTGCAGCCTCGGCCCTGGGCCTCATCCTGGGGGCTTCTGTCCGGCTAATGAAATGTGACAGTGCAGATATAATATCAATACTTCTCCATGATTAGGAATAAAGAACTCCTGTTCTTTGGCAAGTACTAAACACGTTAAGGTGCTGGGGGAAGGGGGGTGTTAGCGAATAGGGGAGTGCCAGGCACAGCGTTAGTGTCTTATCAGCAGGTAATGGGGAGCAGACAGGTGACAGCCCAGAAAGGCCTGTTCATTACACACACAATCGACTGGCCACACACCCACTCTTATTTTTCATTCTACGTCCAGCTTGCTCCCTTTCATTTACCGACACTAATGAGAAAATGTCCTTATTGATGGTATTATTATCACTTTTCTGCCATTTGTTTGCTTTATCGCATTACAGAGGGGTGGGCCACTGTTCATAAGGCATTAGTTTCATCTTGAAAATATGTCAGTTTTCTTAGACAAGAAACCGGAAAGTAATTAGAAAAATGCACCCAGCGTTAAATATTGATATTGTGGAAGAGGAGCATTGTCAGGGTAATGAATACATTTTAAATGCAGACTGATTTGTGGTGGTCTGCTTGCTACTGTCATAGTGAGCAGAAGGTTGTTAGTTTGAATCCTAGGAGATCCAGCAGTGTTCCTCAGTCCCTCAACCTATATGTCTGCGTTTGAACCTACCTTTTCTGTTCCTGGACAGTGTGTTGATTTTGTTTACACTGCAGCAGCAGTCGTTTGAAGCCTGCAAGAGGAATGTGATACAATTTCTGTGACAAACAGATAAAACTGCAAGCAGCATGAGCTCTGGGAATCTGTGTCTAGCAACAAGTCGTCAACATGAATTCATTACACTCATTTGCGATAACAAGTGCTTGTGGTTTTAATTGACTTAATCAACAAATAGAATTAATCAGAGATTTCTAATTAATGGTAATTGATTGAATATCCAGTGGGTCACTGTCAGAGTGAGATGCCTGTGTCCTTGCTTTAACTAGAGGGGGTTTTGGCTCCGTTTCTCCATCTTGGCAGGATTAATTGAAAATGTTAAAATTGCAGGCGTGGAAAAAAGAACAAGATGGAGTGTGGACTCGTTCTTCTAGCAGAAATGAATAAACAAATGTTGCAAAGCAGCTTGAGTGAGTGGTCCTTTTCTCATCATCTGCCATTTTAATCCTCACAAAAAAGCATTAGCCTTAGTGTGAGGGTAATTCCAAGCCCTTCTGACTTGTAAGTGTCTTTTTGTGCATTGAAATTGTATATTTCATAATATGGAACAGAATGAACGTGGCGGGAGACACAAATAGAGGATGAAGAGAAAGCATTAATAGGAGTGTTTCGGAATTCTCATTTGGTGCAGGATATCATGATGGAGTTTGAAACACTACTGGAGGGTTTGTGTGGTTCAGCTGGATTACGCCACTGCTCTGAGCCTCGGGTTTGATTACCGGCACCGATAGTGAGAAACCTGTAGATTAATACAGTAGGTAAGATGGATTTAGCAAGTCAATAGTGAAGCGAGATCAGGCCGATGAGAGAGAATAGTCATCTAAAGCGTTGTGAAGATTGGCTTAGCGCTGGTGCGGTGCATGGCGGCTGCTGATCTGATGATACCTTTATTAAAAAGAACCTGATAGATAGGCCTCATTGCTCATTTGCCTTCCTTCACAGAGAATGGTCAACTGAAAGATGGCTTCCATGTTTGGCTTGTTTGTCTCTTGCTCTGTCTCTCGCTCTGTCTCTCTCTCTCTGTCTCTCTTTCCCTTTCTTTCTCTCCTTTTGATATCAGGCTGGGACAACAGAGCACATTGGCCAGCAGCCAGCTTCTCAGCCATAGCACTCAGCCTGTAGGTCTGAAATGGAGTCATTGTGTAGGTTCACATTCACATACTGCAGCGAAAAGCAGACCACTTTACCGCTCCATGTATTTGGAAAAGCTTTTTAGCAAATATTGGCACACCATAGTCTGCCTGCCCCCTTTGTCAATAAGGCAAGACACATAGGAGGGGGAAGAAATCAAATTTATGAAGCCCAGCAATGCAGAAACAATGAAGCATCAGATTTCTTGGGAGTCTGGAAGTCTAATAGCTCCGTATGCTGTTCAGTGTGTTATGATATAGCTCCAGGTTTGTGCCATTTAATCTGTATGAGTGGACTTGTGGTATTGATTGAAAAATGGCCATCTAGATTGTTTGCCGTGTGGAGAAGGACTGCATGAAGAGTAGAGGTAGTGAGGGAACAGAACCAGTGCTTGTAAAAAGAATGATGTTGACCATCCACAGCACTAACACGAACTGTTTGTGTAAAAGGATAAACAGAATCCAGCCAGGCTGACATAAATGTTTGCAAGTTATTTTGAGGACACACTTTTGCAGGCTCTACAAACTACATGCCTGGCTTGTCTTATTTTGCATGTGTCTGTTTGTTTGTGCATCAGCTTCGAACGTCTCTGAGTTTGCTAAGAGCCTCTGTTTCAGCTCTTATTCCACAGGATAACTCTATCACTCGACGTGCTGACCTCCCTCACCCTCCTTCTCTCCTCTGCCATTGCATTTTGCGGTCTCATTACCTGCTTAAAAGATGTGGGGAGCTGTAAATATATGCTAAAACAGAGGCCGAAACTGCTGAAGAAAGAAAATCCAATTTAAATGTAATGGTGTTTAATATTTATTGGAAAATGTAAAGAACGAGACAGGCAGTGCCTAGCAGAGCAGGTTGGATTTACATAAATTGCTCTGGGAATGTTTTTGTCCTATACTGCACATGGAGCAGAGCTTGTCAATTCGAGTGGACCACGCTGCATATTTACAGAGAGCTTTGGTACAGGCACAAGGCCGTCAACATCCGGAACCCCTTTCACCACATATACGAAATGACCTCTGCAGCTTGCTCTTGTTTGGGGGAATGTGTGTGTTATGGCGATTTCATTTCATTATTGTTATAGCTGGGCTCTGGAGCACAGCACTGGGGCTTTGGCCTGTAACTATCCAACTCAGTGCTGTTTATGGGGAGAGGGTGGAGGGGACTGTGTGATTTACATGCTCCTGACAGCCTGGATTGTTGAGAAGACCTCATCAGTACAGGGCTCAGTTCTCCCTTTCTCTCATTTACTGTTTCTCTCTCACTCTTATTTCTTACCTCTATTGCTTCCCATTTCTACTTCTTCTATTTTATTCACCTCATTCACTCAGATTAGAAATCAATAGCAGTGCTTCAGTATAGCAATCCACGATATATTAGAGATTAATATATATTAACTGGATTAAAAATAAATATTAAAAGGTTACGTTTTTGTCTACAATATCTATAGTAAACTCTTTCTTCTTTCCTTCTAGGCTTTATGTATGGAAGTGCGAGGTCGGAGGAAGGGGATGGCCTCAGTACTGCGCCTGTGCCAGAAGCTCCAGGAAGGCCCAGAGGAGCAAAGCTCTGAGGCCGATCGTCAATCTTTACAGCTGCTACAGGTGAACCTCGAGAGGCGCTGGGAGGCCATCGTCATGCAGGTGCTCCAGTGGCAGAGTCACCTCAAACGCACCCTGGGCCGAGACCAGGTCAGGTTAAACGTACACGACAGCTACATTTGCTCTGTCAGTAAATAGCCGCCAATGTGGTATAACTGTGTTTATGTCGGACATCATGGGCAGTGAGGGATCTGCAAAACCACAACACTGAAGAAGACAAATTGCATCACCATGAATATATAATAGCCAACATAAACATTTCAGCTGCAAATCTCCTCTCGCTCATGTCTAACAGATGTACTCAATGATGTGTGCATTCTGTGTATAAATAACCCCATGACGACACAAAGAAAACTGCACTACCAACTATGGCACCTTCAGTAAATCTTATTACACTTATAGCTATTCATTTTCTCAGTATGTGTTTTACCCAGCTCTTAAACTGTCTCTATAAGGGTCAATTTATACTCAACTCAGTAACCCACAGAGCCTAAGTGTTTTTTTTTTCTCAGCTAGAAATATTGTAGCAGTAATATAGAGCAGCACTGCTACTGTATAATGGAGCAATAATGATGATGTATAAGGTAGGAAATGTAGCCACATATAATTATTCAATGATACATTTTAGACTCAGTATATTACAGAGCAATAATTGACTTAATGCACTAAGTAATCAAACACCAAATAATGTGCTAAGCTACAACCAGGACCTGAGTGTATTTTGAGAACCTGCAACATTCAGCTATCCCTCCTAAACCACATTAGGTTTACTGCAAAATAAACAGCACCCACCTTCACCACATCCACCCCATTTCTAAAACTAAACACCCAACTACTGACTTATAGTGACTGGATAGCAGTTGTTTAATTGTGTGAAGTTAGATTTAGGCTTTTGTTATGTAGATTCTATGCATTCCTGTGTGGCAGCAGCAGGCCTCTGTGGAGTCTGTGCAGCACACAGAGAAACCCAGGGACCTGTTTGTGGATGTCCACTCAGTTATCTGCTCTCATTTACACAAACAAGACAAACGACTTGGCCCTCTCTAGCTCTGACCTTGCAGGACTGAAGAGCAATTTCACTTTGGAAAGTGTTTAGAAAAGGGGAAGAAAAATAACACGGAAGGTCTGTTTTTGTTAATACAGTGCTCTGTGTGCAATGATAAAAATGGCCTTCTGTTAAAAGATTTTCAAGACAAACTTTGCTTCGATTTGTTCTCCATGTTTGAGGATTGAAAAAGTTTTTCAGTTTCATACTTTTTTTATTTAAGAGCTATGTTTTATAACGCCATTTACTATATGAAGGTTAACAGTAGAGATGGTCATTTTGAAACTAACTTCCACCGATTCCCATTCAGAAATGAAAAGAAAGAGCGCTTCCTTATCTTCTTTTTTACGGCCTGTTTACTAAGTCCTTATGACATTGCATGAGCATATTTTGCGATTCATGGCAAAGGAAGGTTATATATGGAATCTAGTTTTGAACTGTTTTTGGTGCAGTTGTAGTACAATGCAAGCTGAGGCAGCTGGAATAAATGATTTTCTATTTGATTACACTGATTGATTGTTCTCACTGTTGAAATTTTTTTATCATGCATTAGCAATCCAAGCTTCATCACAAGTATTTCCCTTATCAGCAAGAAGAGAATAAACAGAAATCTAATAAAAATTCATTATATGCAGTGTATGACATACAAAGCAAGTGTTAGATTTGCCAGTTTATTAGATTAATGAGATAAAAGGATAATATAAATAGACCTCTCTCATTAATAAGGAGGCAAGCAATCTGTTTAATTGTATCCCATGTAGAATTCATGGGTCTAAGCAGAATTTTTAAACAGCAAAAATGTTTCACAGCTTAGTGGTGCTTTTGATCTCATTAAAATTTGATTACTAGCTCATGAAGATCAGGAATCTGTGTATGGCATATATTTATACAGTTAATTTTTTATATTTTATACCAGTGCTCTTTGTTCCCACACAGGTACCCGGGAACCTGATCGAACCATCACTTATGGATCTCCGTGTCTCATCTGAGGACTTTTGGGAATGGGATGAGATGGATATGACCATAGTTAATATGGAATCTCAAGAAAGTGATCAGGAAAGCCATTCAGAAAAGCACCAGGAGGAACAGTTAGGTGGCCCTACACAGAGAGGAATGAGCCTTCAGTCAGATCCCCCAACTGCTCGTGTTTATCAGGTGTACAGTTTACATAGTTTTGAACTGTACCAACCGCAGTACAATCAACAGGTATTTCCATATATAAAAGCCAAACCCAAGGAGAAGCAGCCACTACTAAAAAGCTTGAGCAAAGACTCTTCTTTCTCCTCGGTGGAGTCGCTACCTGACATAATAGCAGGGCTTGTGAGTGGGAAGCAGGGGTTGCTGACAGATTCAGCCAGGAGATCAGAAAGTGAGAGTGGAATAGTCAGTGAGGGTGACACAGAAACAACAGCAAATTCTGAGATATGTCTGCTTTATCAGAGTGATGATCCAAAGGTTCAAGTTTCTCTTAATCCCCTGATCCATCCAGACTCACCTTGTATAGACAGAGTCTTAGATGAAGACATAGATAAGATATTGGAACGTGCTAACAAGTGTGCTGAGCTTGGAGACAGTTTGACAAAGGAGACAAAAGACCAGGAATATTTCAATGGAAAGAAAAAAGGAGAGGAATCTGAAAAGGGAAGAAGGAAACACAAAAATGAACCAGTGGAGATTTTTATTAATGGCCGCTCTCTAAGTCCTGAATCTGAGGACGAGGGCCATGAAACTGCAGCTTTCAGTGCTGGGTATGAGGATGAGGGAAAGGTCCGAAGGTCCGCTCAGTTATCTCAGGGGTCTTCCCTAGATTCCCTCTATGCAGTGGGTGAATTATTTCCATCAGCCAAAGAGACTCTTACACGTAGCATGTCCCTGGAGAGCTGGCTCGCTCCGTGTAAGAGTTCAGGAGAAGCAGGCAGTCAGAGCAGCCTGGGGGACTTGGGCCTGGCCAAAGAGACCACCGGGGAGCTGAGCAGGAGAACTCTAGATCTGCTGAAGCGACTTGAGAACATCCAGACTCCTCTTGCACAGAAGATCACCCGCAGCATTTCTGATATCACCCTTCCAAGCAGCTCTCTGCATTTTCTGGGACGGGGACCCCGTTCTGGGGGTGCCCCTTCCTCGATTAATGAGAGTTTGGCAGCTTCTCTCACAGAGCTGAGCAGCATTGACGACTCATCATTAGCTTCTGAGGATTTGGCTGTGCAGAAAAAAAGCTGCTTGGCTGCCAATTCCAATGCATCCTTCCGGAAGCATAGCCGCAGCCAACAGCTGACAGACGAGACAGACGCCAGTGTCAGCATGGTGGTGAATGTGTCATGTAACTCAGCCTGCACTGATGATGAGGACGACAGCGACCTGCTTTCCAGTTCTACTCTCACTCTTACCGAGGAAGAGCTGGGCATCAAAGATGATGAAGACTCCAGTATTACCTCTGAAGAAGAGTATATAGAGGGCACATTTGCATTGGGCCTGGACTACATGAAGGGCGAGTTTCAGAGCTGGGTCAAACCTAGAGCTCATAACAGGGAAAGAAATGAGGCAGATCTTGGAGATGAGCTGCAATGTGGAACTCTGTGTAGAGAAATTCTGTCCCCTGTGAAGTCCGTCAGTGATCGTCATTTCTTGAATCAGGCTGCTTTGAAGCTCTTGGAGGCTCCAATGTTCTCCAATGTTCAAAATGGTGGTGTTAAGAAACAGGAGGTGGACACCAACATGGTGGATGCTACCAGAAATTACATCAGCAGTTTTGTTGATGACATGGAGAATGGCAATGTGGAAAGCTCCCACATTAAAGGGAAGGATGAGGATGAGCTACTCAGAGAAGAAGGGAGTCTTTTTACTAAGAAAGGAGAATCTTTCAAGGATTGCTTCTCTGTGGATGATTTGAAGGGAGATGTAATGAGCATGGTCGCCACTCCCTCCCCATCCTCATGTGGGCAGATAAACTTGCAGTCCCAAGAATATTCACTGGAGGGTCAGCTGAAGGGAGAACTACCGTGCCACAGCTCCCATCATCCACCCCCCTCTCTGTCACCATTAGAGGAGTGCTCCACATCTCACCACAGCATGCTGAAAACAACTCACATGAGCTCCCAGAAGCAGGCAGTTTCTTTCCAAGAAGACACCAGACAGAGCTCATCGGACTGTTGTAGCCACCAACCATTTCCTTCTAAAGAGGAGAAAAGCGATGATGTCCATAGCTTTGTGATGGATATCATCGACATGACATCAGTGGCCCTAAAAACTAAAGATTTCCAAGCAGAGCAACCTCAGGAACCTTCTAGTCCCACCTCAACTTCCCAGATCAAAGAGAAAGTCCTGGAACATTCCCATCGGCCAATTAATCTACGCAAGGGTGATTTTTATTCGTACTTATCGCTTTCCTCTCATGATAGTGATTGTGGAGAAGTCAGTACCTTGCAAGAGGAAAAGAGCAGCACCCCAATCCTCTCCAGAACTCCAGAAATCCATGACGAAGAGCCTCTATTTGCGGCCTGCACAGAAGAAGTCTATTTAGGGCCTCCGCTCTGCTACAGTATGTCCATTAGCAAAAGGCCCATGAGACGCAGCACCAAACTAATAGACCCCTTCTGTCCCCTGAGCCAAGCACCTCCACCACCCAGTAATGAATACCAAAAAGCACACAGTATTTCTCCAGGAAGTATAGCGGGAACCCAGCCACAGTGCCATAATGAGGCTCCTTATCTTAATCCTTTACCATGTGAAACCGTGATAGACACTGTTGAATGTTTTGCAGATACTAAAATGCTTGAATCCAATATTTCTCCTGTAATGACTAAGATAAGAGTCTCTTGCTCCAGTACAAATCCTTTAAAAGAGGAAAGCGGACTCTGTATTAATCCTAAAATTAACTGTCCCCCGATAAGAAAAAGTGATAGGGATAAAAGAGATGATGCTTCACAGTGGATGAAACAGAAGAATGTCAGAAAAGGGCGCAGCTCTCCTCAGGAAGCCAAGTCAACTCCTAAACAGGTGCGTTTAGACCTTCCACCAGGCTTTATTTGCTTGTAATGAGAGCTGGGTGCATTTCTTCCATCTCATTCACTAAATATTTAAGAAGGATTTGTGTTCTCTCCCACCCACCTTACCCACCCTTTCTTTCCCTCCTCCTTCCCCTCGAAGCGCTAATGGAATAAGGATTTGCAGGCGTAGATTTAAAATTTTAAGGTCTACAGAACAGAATAATCATAATCAGTCAGATTATATTATGATTCATAAGCAAGACTACGGCGGGAATCATTACTTAATTTCATGACTGAATTAGCATGTATTTGTGTTCTTTTTAAATAGTTTTCTATTTCATATGCAAACTTCCCCACTGCTCTGTTCCAGCTTTCACTGCAAATCTGTTGTTTGACCTTACATTAGGTGAATTAAGTGGGCACTTTTCAAACCAATCATTGATACCAAAAACATGAATGTGAATGCTTTAAGCCTGAATGAGGAAAAGACCTGAAATGGTTCATAAGAATTTATTTAGCATTTAGTAAATTCTGACTTTTTAATCCAACTCATGGTCAATGAAGTAAAGTCGAACTGTTCTTTTAGGGGCTCCTAAGAAAGGAAGCAATCATTCTCTCATTGGAGTTTCTTTGTCAATAAATGTAGGAGCCAGATGATGTTGGATTATTTGACCACTGCATTCATGCCATTATGACAATGTAAACCATCATTGATGTGAAAATGTGATGATAATGCCATTTGAGGTACATGCAGGTTATATGCAGTCCAAATGCCACCTATTTAGAAGTTTTAAATTTTGAAAGTTGGATTATTAAAGCATAAGCCATTTTCTCCTTTATTATTGTGATATCATCATTTCTATCTTTTCACCACTTCTGTAGTTGGCAAGGTCAGAGCGAGGTACTGGACCGGTGGAGGCAGACCGCAGGATTTTGCTCAGTGCGCGGCGTTCAGACAGCACAGTGGCAGTGAGGAGTGGAGTGAGCAGCAGACCCCAGGCCAAGGTTTGTATTGTAGGTCATGCATCAGTACAAAATCACACGCACACACAGACGCACAGCCTCTCCCCCAGGCCTCTTCTGTCATTTCAGTGAAAAATGGCTGATGGGTCTTTTCAACATCTTGTGGCGCATTGTAAGCACCCCATTTTCCACATCATTCCATACTGCAACTAAGCACCTTCCTATTTGTCATTAGTGTGGTTTTCCAAAGAGCAAATTTGCAATGAGAATGTGTTTTTCTCCTCACCCGGCGTCTTTGTAAATGCTCTCTGCACCGACCTCACAGGCTTATTCTGATGCTGCTGACGCAAATGCATTGTCTGACTCTGGGCCACATTATGGTTTAAATTATAGGCCACTATACTTTATATATGATGACAAGCGTACAAGGAAATTGGTCTGAAAATCAGTCATTACATCTGTATACCACATACTTGCAACCTTGAAACCTTAGAAAGTGGGAGATTTTCCAAAACCCATCCACTAGTGTGGGATATGGGAGACTTTGATTCTTGCACGCTGATTTGTTTTTTTCTTTTGTAGAAAAAGTACAAAATAATATGCGAAACAAGTAAGCACTTATTTATTAAGGAAAAGAAACAAGCTTCAATTCAAATTGAAATGTTAAAATTAAAAAATAAAAGGACATTTTTGTCCTAGGATGCAGCCACTTTCAGATGATCAAAGAAAAAAAAACAGTTGAAGAGATAAAAAAAAAAAAAACAACCCTGAGTATTGACTTTGACAATCAGTGTAAAATGCTTTTTCTTCGATGATCAAATCACTGGCTAGTTTCCTGTAACAAGCCGAACAGCCTCAAATGGCAGAAATACAAGAGAATTATGTGAAAATTAGGAGAGGGCAATGAAAAACAGGACTCTCTGAAGGCTGGCAAGAGTAATGTGTCCAGTAGGTCTTGTCCTCTCTGTCACCAAGCCAGAAAGTGTCGCTTGGCAATGATTTGTTTTGAAGAAAAAGAAGCCAGTACAACAAAGTAGCCACTCACATTTTATAAAACTGATGGAAAAAAACTGCTGCTTGCTCACTGTAATCAAGTTTTTACACAGACTGCACCAATCAAATGTTTAACACAGAAGAAGCAGGTTTTAAACACGGCAAGTAGAAGTCTGGCCGAGTCGAAATAACACAATAACAATGACAGAATGCCGGAGTGATCCCAAACGTTTCCAGTGTCTAATGACTTGTAATAAATTATTCTGCTTCTTTGTTTTAGATAAATTGTGTGTGATTTTAGAACGAAACAGATTCCTGTATTTGAAATATTGTGATGGATTACAAAGTGCATTTGTGAATAAATTGTCCTCCTCGCCCCTCCCTTTGCAGTGCCTCTAGTGGATAGGAAGATAAATTACAGTCAAAGTTTTAACCAGAAAAACTTTTAACCTGCCTCTTTCTTTATTTATAATTTACAAAATAAATGTATTTTTTTTTTTTTTTGCTTTCTAGAGACTCTCAGGAAATCATGCTATCCCTGCCTGTAGGCACTGACTTTAGTGGTTCTGTTGCTGCATAGTTATTCTGCGAGCTGGGATCGTACATCGGTCCTGGTGCATGGACCTTTCACCTAGCACCGCAATACGGCTCCAGTGCTTACTCCTGACTACTACTGACTCCAAAGACCATTCTTCTGTACTCGCTGCTCGTCCTGGACTGAGCTACCTCATCTTCTTCCACCAAACACCACGAGATGCACACACACACACACACACACACACACACACACACACACACACACACACACACACACACACACACACACACACACACACATGGTAGCTCTCACTGTCACAATCCCTGCACTTTGCTTTGCACATCTGTATTTGTCCTTTGCATTGTGAGAATCAGATCTGAGGTGCAGCACATTGTAGAGCTTCACATTTAGACAACATATACAATATGTGACATTTGTCTCAGTCAGTCTGGAAAGCAGCTCCAGTTTTACTCAGTTCCACTGTATGTAAGACACTTTAGCAGATGAAGCCCAAATCCACAGACTGTTAAACTAAATGAGCGGTGAGGAGAGCTATCTATGCAACCCAACTTGTGGGTGTGCTTGTGTGGCATGGATATTCTGCCGGTTGATGAGATGCTGTTCAGAGTTTGTTCTGTTGCTTTATTTTAATCCCTGAGATTTAGAGAAAATCAAAGAAGTGTTTTAAACTTTACATTTTTGTGCCTTGCTGATCTTTCTTATAACTTTTGTTAAAAACACTTTGACGCTTTTCTTTTCTTGTCCCTGTTCAGTAATCAGTGAGAGAGTTTACTAGCGTAAGGTTGATTCTAATGAATGGGCATCTGTATATATGTATACTGTACCTTCAAATCTTGGTGAACAATGACAATATGAATTATTCGTGTTAGTGTACAACTCTGTTCTGTGATGTGGATTATTATAAGCCTTAACGTGCTACGTTGCATGGTTGAGAGTATAACAACTCCAGAAATAAACATAATTTATTGAAAACTGTCTGAAACGTGCACTTCTTCCAGTAATAATATTCAATAATACAACAATACTCTGTGTATCAGCTGTTATCAGAACGTTCAGTAAAGTACTTGACAGTTTCTTAACTACAATAAATATTACCACAATCACCTTTTTTTAAATGGTCTGCATTTTTATTTGTCCTATTGTTAATAACCACTTTATAAATAAAATTGAATGGGATTTCCATAGTAATACTTATATTAATAAGCTATAATGCTAACATAGAAAATGATGATGATAATAGAACTGTAACTACATGACTAGATAACTATATACAGTACTACAACAATACTGCATCAAAGAGAATATGGGGAAACATAGGGAAATGTACTTTACTGTTCATAAAATGTTCCTGGTTTCACAAACACTTAGAGTAAAATATATTTCTGTTAATACTACTTCTACAAAATGTCACAGCAAATGCTCAGAAACATTCATATGATCTAAAAAACATGAGGAAACCAATGTATTATTGAGAATGTTTTGCTTACCTAAAATTGTTAGCTGGATATGTGCATATACCTGTATGTATAAAGATTTTTATTAAAGCGATCTAGCTTGCTTTACCTTTACAATCTTTCATGACCTTTTTTCCTATGCAACTTACTGTAGACGATATCAAAGCACTCATCTTGATGCCCGAAGCCACAGAACATCACATGGTTATTTCCATGGCTAATGTGCTGTTTACAGGAAGTGTTGATGATTCCACAGGCCGTGCGATGGGGTCCTCTGAGATACGCATATACAGTAGCATCACAACTTTGCAACTCTTCAGCTGCCAATCAAGTGCTCTCTTGATTGCCGAGCCGAGCCTGATAAGCTCTCCTCTGTAATCGGCCCTCGGCTGCTGCAGCAGATGCCTGTTTGTTGATGATGAGTGTGTGCTTGCATCAGAACAAAATCAGACAGTAGAAATGAACAAATTTAAATTCACTTTTCCGAATACAGAATGAAGAGAAGTTCAGTGTGTGTGTGTGTGTGTGTGTGTGTGTGTGTGTGTGTGTGTGTGTGTGTGTGTGTGTGTGTGTTTAGTCTCTCATTCAACATAACAATGTTTTGGGGTAAGTAATAGAGCTGTCTGCCTCTTATCACTTTACATGATCACTGGTGCCACATTACGGTAATGACAGGTGGCTGATAAATCCTCACATTTCTGCATAATGACAGATCACAGCACTGACTTATTGTTTATGTTTTGATTTGTTTAGCGTTCTCGAGGCGGTGTCAAGGAGATGGATAAAACGCAGAATATAACAGGAGTATGCTTAGTGCTTTTACAATATAATACACTGTTATTTTCTCTCCATTGTCTGTATAAAGAACAAATATCTGAAAACAAATGCCATCACGGTCTGGTCTGAAATGTTTTTTTTTTTTATTATTATTATTCTCAAAACAGCAGAAGATGGTCTTTTGCGGATGAGAGTAAGAGTCACTTTAATATTTCAAAAAAGATTTGCATTGACTGATGGCACTGATAAATTAGGATGGAAATTGAATCTAACATGATCTTCAAAACACAGCATCAAATGAACAATTAACAGAATATTTTGTATGAAATGGAAATTACTTTAAAGGTAGTAAAGGTCATGTGTATCGAACCGTGACGCCTTTGCAATTACAAGCAGTCAGAATGTTGATTTAGAGTCTTGCTAAGCATAGAATATGGAAAAATATCATGTCAAATATTCTTTGTTGAAAAGATCATACTTGATTAGGCGACATTATATGACAAAAAAGTGAAGAATTTTTCCACATGAATATCACTGAGGGATGAAAAAAAAACCAACAACATGAAACTGACATTCAAATGCCATTGGGATTTTTTAAATGCAAAATTTCACTTCTGATTGATATCATATGTTAAACACAAAGAGAGGGAATACATACATTGTTTTAAATAAAATTTTTATTGCATATATATGAACCGTCTGTTTCCCTTGATGTTTTCTCACAGTGACCCTCCACACTTGTCTCTTCAGTGTTGCTGGGTGTCAATCAGCAAGGGAAGGTATGATGTAAAAACAGAATATTAAATGCAGCATGTCACCAGGGCAGATGTCTATATATCAAAAACTACTCAACAGAATGACATTGACCCTGGCAGCTTTTATGCATCAAAGATACACCGAGCTAATAAAAAGCATGAGTTAAAAGAAACTTGCTCAAAAAACTGTGTCCATCATACAGTAGGTACTGGCCAGAATGTTGGTTCAAGCTTAGAGACTAGATTTATTATTATTGATATAGTGGAGGTTGAACCTACTGGGAACACTGGAGACAGGAAAAAAAACTACATGGACAAAAGATTGTGAGAACCTGATTATCACACTTCTATGTGCTTATTGAACAGATTTAGTTCCTCTTTGCTGCTATAATAAGCTCTTCTCTTCTGAGGAGGCTTTCCATTAGATTTTGGAACGTTGCTGTAGTGGTTTGTGCTCATTCAGCTACAAGAGCATTAGTGGGATCAGGTCCTGAGGTTGAGTGAGGAGGCCTGGAGAGCAATCAGCATTCCAGTTCATCCCAAAGGTCCCAGATGGTCGGTGGATTAAGGTAAAGCTCCAACCTTGGTAAACCATGCAGTCAGAGAGTTTGCTTCATTCACAGTGGCACTGACATACTAGAACAAGGTTGAACCTCTTGGTTCCTGTAAGGAGAATTTTAAAACTACAGCATACAAAAACATCTTATACAATTGCGTGCTTCCAACTTTGTGGCAACAGTTTGGGACACTCACATGGATGTGATGGAACAGGTGCCCAAAAACTATATAGTGCACACTTAAGATGGGATGCTGATATGCTGATATCATTCACACCATCTGCTAATTTAGCATTGCCAATTCAGCTACTTTATGTTTTGGCTGGTGGGAGAAACCAGAAAGCCACATGAACACAGTAAGAACCTTCAAAACCCTAAGACAGTAACCTGAGCTCAGAGAACGGGAGTTGTGAGGTGTTTTACACACACACACACACACACACACACACACACACACACACACACACACACACACACACACACACACACACACACACACACACACACACACACACACACACACACACACACATGAACATTTTTTTACATGCAGCCTATAACAGATGTCTTTGGACTGGGGTGGATGAAGAAACCTTCAAAGCATGGGGAGAACTTGCAAAGACCACACACAGGGCAGAGACAGGAATCAAAGGAATTAAACACCCAAACCTCCATTTGTCATGATTATAATGAAAATTCTAATAATAATTATAATAGAATCTTTATTATTATTATCATTAAACTACAATAAAATTGATTTAAATAGTGAGTAAGCTTATTATAATGACCTGGTAATTCTACATGAACATCACCACAGTGATCCTCTTTCTGAACTTTTGTTCTGAGCTCAAATCCTACATTTACCTAATGTCAATTCAGGTACTGATACTGAAATATGTATTTGCATTTAGGTGAGGTCTGGGTGGTAGATCATTACATTCTTCAGACACTGGCAGTATGAGACGTTGTGCAAAGCGAGAGAGCGATTGAGGGAGAGGAGCGAATGACAGAGGTGCTGGCCCCATTAAAACACTAAAGAATGGGTTGAGTCTGTTCATGTAATTTCAGGGTTAGCTGATTGGATTCCAGGCATGTCATCAAAGCTGGCTGAGAAACAATCCAATGTAAAATAGCAGAGTGGTGTGGAAGGGCATAGGCGAGCTTATCATCCAGGATAAATAAAAACCATGATGTCATTTTCTACAGGAACTCCCAATCAATCATTTCCATTCGCAGGGATATTTTTTTCCTAGCACACTGTCTGTAATTTTTCCTAACAGTTAATTCATCATCTATCCTGAACTTCTGTGTTCCCCTACAAACGTAGAGGAGCAATCTTTCCAAAAGCATTACAGATTTAGAGAAAAAGATGAACTTTTGTTAGCCTTTGGCCCTTTGCTTTTTAAAAGCGACCTGCCCAATCAATCAGCAACAGGAATAAAGTCATATAAAATAGAACTCTAATATGCAAAGGGTAAAAATAATTAAATCTCCCATACATTCACATCTGCCAAAAGAGGAAAATTATGCTCTTAAGCAGTGCAATCAGTAATGAATAAAATGATAATTTATATGCTGATTATGCTTTTAGAATAGCTTTTTAGTGAAGAACAATATGAGTGAAATGCTTTTGTAACAGATTTAACAGGTGTAATACTCTCATCAAATCAACCTGTGTAAACTTATAAAAAAATTGTTTGCATATGAAAACACCTTCATCAGACATCACTCATATAAAAATAATTAATACATATTTTATCATTTCCTTGAATTACAATGACAGAATTAGAATTAATATATGCGATCAAGGTCACATTATACAATAAAGCTGCACTTATTTCTCTGGGAACAAAGCAAAGACCATATTCATATTACAATACAATCTTTCTTTTAAAGCAAGGAGAAAAGAAAAAGTAATACAAAATTGCAGCTTTAATTATCCAGTTCAGATAATGAATATATTGATGACCTTATGATTGACAGAATTATCGCACTACAGACACTCGTGAGGGTAAAACACTGCCAAGTTCTGATAAGCAAAATGACTTGCAACTGGTTGTCAAACCCCAGAATTCCACCTTAATATGCCCTTGAATTCATTCAGCATGGACCTTCAGCTGATAGGCATCGAGTTGGAGAAACTGGGGCTCAGAAAGGAAAAAAAACCTAAACAGAAGAACAGAAATAGGAGCTTTGTGTGTTGGAGACTCGTCTGCAGTTTGTTCAGTCAGCAGGGGAGAGATTTCTCTTTGAGGATGAGCGAGGAGTGTGAGATGGAGAGAGTTTGGACAAACAGCAGGACTGTCATTCCCAATCACAGTTTATACTGCTTCACATTAAGCTGACTTGTCAACATGTGGTTTGGGGTAGAATGGCAGGCACTGTGTCGTTGTCTCTGTGAGGAGGCCCTACTGCAGAATTTGAACATAATCCTTGGTGGGGGGAATCATGCATGTGTTGAGAAGACATGTCATAAATGTTGTGTAGATTTTTTTTGTCAGAGAGTACAATTGTAGCTACATTTTTACAGTGGGTGTAAATCTATTTTTCAGGTTAGCAACCATTTCCAGATGATATCTATCTATCTATCCATGCATCCATCCATCCATTTTCTGTACCACTTATCCTATTTATGGTTTGGGGAAGAACCTAGAGTAGACACCCTGGTTTAGGGTGGGGGTGGTGGTGTTTAGTCAATCCATCAGAGGACAAAATTACACATACACACTCACACAACGATAATTTAGAGATGTCCATCATATTACAAACCATGTCTTTTGATTGGGAAAGGAAAACTGGAATACTTAGAGAAAACCCCCATAGCACAGGGAGAACATGCAAACTCCACACACATGGTGGAGGTACGAATCAAACCCCCAACCCCAGAGACACAACCCAAACATGCTAACCACCAAGCCACCGTGCCCCACCCAGATGATATCAAGGATGATATTAATGATCTTCATTTTATTAATCATTTTTTGTGAATAAATTAGAGCAAGATTTATTTGCAAAGATCATGCTTAAGTGTAATTCCAGAATGTAACTTTTGCATTCAAAAGCAGATTAGATATCACAATTGTTGAAAAAAAAAAGACTATATGTTCACAGAGGCATTGCCTAACATTGATTCCTAGTACACTTATGGGGTGGATGTACACCACTGGCCCAGCAACGGTACGTGGGAGGCCAGCTACACCCCCGGATCTGTCTCGTGTTGTTTAGTGAAGAGCTGCAGACAAATAAATGCAATACAGACCAGTGCAAATACCCTGGGAAGTAAACAGAAGAAAGTGTTAATCTAATTGAATCAGAGCCTGCAGTGTCAGTTTAAACCTTCCAGTGCAATCTATTTGATGCCATCTGAGGAAAATAGCAGTAAAGTGGAGGTGCTTCTCTGGCCTGTTTATTAAGGTAGTTTCATTAGACATGGTTACAGAGAGATATTCCATTTACTGTCTCTCAGGTGCGGCTCCTGGCACATCTTTATTGCTATATAATCATGTCAACTCATTATCAAAGGCAGCATTTTTTTTTCATTTAAGAGATAGGAAGTGAATTATTCTCTCTGTAAACTGTACCTTAGTACAGAGAGTACAGGAAGCTTTATCATCAAGCCTCTTATTATATTCCTCATTTTCTCTCATAGCCTAAACACATTTATGAAGTCATCTGTTGTGCAGAGGGAACTTAAACATGCCACCTGACTATCATAAATCTGCCTGTCATATGAAAGATATCTGAGATTTACCAGCATTTTCAAGGGCTCCTTGTTCCTGTCATCAAATGTACATATTTATTTTAAAACTATTAAAAACTTGTAAATATATGATAAAAATGACCTAAAATATATTATATGTTGATATCAGCCTTTGCTTTGTCAAAGGACAAGCATGCTAGAGTGGAAGATTCATGACCATTAACTCCATATTTGCATTTTGGAATATTTTATAGGTAAACACTCAATCACCTTCAAAGCGATGACAGTTCAAGGACCTAAGAGTCACTGAGACATTTCCATTCATTTTTTTATAAACACTACTGTGTGTCCTCGTCACTAATTAGAATCATTTGTAATTTCCGTGCACTTTATACGATAGCAAAATTCTTCTTCAGTGCACTATACCTGATCTGGTCTGGATTTTGAATTGAGTTCATCTTGAAAATCCTGTGGGATCCTACATAACTACTAATGTGTGAATGCTTATAATAAACCACCATACGGGGAAAGAAATATCATACAATTCAGCTGGGATGATACATTTTTATGTAACATGATGATGCATGTGATGTAAGTGACGCAGTGTTCCATTTCACGATCTTATGCTTTAAATTGTCAAATAAATATTCACAATTAAACTTGTAAGAATTAAAAAATATTCACATGCCCTACATGTGTAAAAATAGCATTAAAATAAAGATATCCCGTAGCAAGAATGCATATACAAATAAAACACTTGTACTATATGTGAAAATGTGTGCAACATAATACGTGAAGTCTAAAAACCTCACACATTTTCCATATGTAAAGCAAGGGATTTATTTTCATGATTCACATGATTCATTTACTCTCACATTACCTTTACACATGCACGGCACATGGTTTTGTTGTGAAAAATGTGCAACAACATAATAGGGTATATAAAATGTCTCATGTAATATATTCACATGTGATGTTCAATTTCTCTAAGGGACAATAGCACTGGTTTCACTGAATTTTTTACTAAAAAAATATGTTTAAAAATGAACTGTCTTGCACTGTACACAGTGTTAAAAAAAAGAGCAATACTCCTGTGCATGATACACACATATTACCGAGCCACCACCATGACTGTTACTGCTGTGTATAGAGAAAGGTGCACCACCATTCCTGTACGGTTAGACAAGAGATAACAAATTATGTATAGCAACACACCTGCAGTCAGTAATTGCACACCTACAAAGTACACCATGTAGACAGTGTAACAAGCCTAAAAGCTTTACTACCAAATCCTTACACACTGCTGCCAAATACTTAATGCAAACAAACAGCAAGTTCTGAAACAATTCTTGTTACATTAATGAGAACAAAGTCTGTATTATAGCCTTGAAAAATAATGGCATTGCATTCCATCTGCTCAGTATAGAGTACTGGCATCTTTGTCAGTGAGATCTGTACCACTGCATAGTGATGCAATTAATCAGTCAGCCAATCAAGTGCAATGTATAAAATCTCTCAAATACAGGTCAAGAGGTTCAATTGAAAACTGTTCACATCTAACTTCAAAACAAGGAGAAATATGATCTCAGTGATGTTGTGATATGGTTGATTGGGGACAAATCTGCTGGTTTAAATTAATCAGGAACTAATAATCTCAAAGGATTTGCATGCACAGTGATTTCCCATACACATAAACATCCAGGTCAGAGATTCATGAAAAGATTCAAATGGCAAGTCTTTACAACTGTGGTGAGCATCTCAGAATGCACAAATCACACATTGCAGTGGATGGGAAGACCATGACCAGAAGACCATGTCTTCCATGACTATGCGGTTACAGCGACACAGACTCAACATAACTGAAAAGATTTACTGGCCTTTGCCAAATCTTTAATCTTGGCTATCTGATTTACCAAATGCCTAAACTGCCAGCTCTAACTATTCTGATCATTTTAATCAAACATCTGGATAGTTTTCCCAAACTGTGAGCACTTTAAAGCCTGTTGTTCTTTAAAAAAAAAAAACAACAACCAAGAAATCGGTAGTAAAATGAATGAATTGTCTTTCACCAACAACATTACGATCAGTTAATGAGAGATACATGAACAGAAGCTTGTGTCAATGTATGTATCGTGCACTTTGGCTGTCTGGATAATTGTATGAATAAGGCTATTCCTATTAAAGTGGCCAGTGTATATATGGCTATTATTTTTTTCATGAATATTAAGCAGAAGACATGACGAATATTTCTGTACAACCTGAAAGTTTCACAATGTTGTAATCTAACATGAAATACCAGTAACCTCTATTCAGGTATTCAAAGGGTTACTGCCGCAGTAGCCAATGCGCGCTCACGTGCCTGTGCCTGATTTGCTGTTGAAGGCCAGTGCGCGCTCCCTGTTCGCTCGCGCGGCGCAGTTAATCGACTCATACGTCCGCTCCCACGCGCTCCGGATCTCACACAACAACACCTTCAGCGGTAGAACACACACGCGCGCGCGCACATACACTCACACACTCACACACACACACGTCAGGACACGCACTGATGTACACCACAGCTTAGCATCTTCAGACAGCACATTTAGACAAGTCACACGCCGTAACAGTGTCGCGTACAGATGAGTGGAGAAGAAAAGCTCGACATGACTCACGTATAAACTTGAAAGCATTGACAAAGAGGAGGTCATCGCGATTCAGTTTGGACTTTTAGCTGGCTTTCAGACACAAACTTAACGTCTGCAGGTTGTCCTTATGTAAAGGGAGCTTAGAATTGCTTAGATTTCTTTAGACTGTAAAAGCAAAACGCACCTCTTTTTCTATGGGGAGACCGTTTAAATACAGAGCAGAACATTCTATAGACATTCTGTAGACACTCTCTAGACACTAATCCTGTTAGGATGTGCTAAAGTAGAAGCCGGAAAAGGACGTCCACTAAAAGCCTAATTGATAATTATCTTTAATGTAAAGTCGGTAGAAAAGTTCACTTCTGGAACTTCCCAGTCAGTTTGTTGTGTTCCTAAAGTCTACGGCAGTTTTTTTTTTTTCATATACACGGCATACAGCATTTCACAGCATTGTGAAAGGACAAGCTTCAGCATCCAGCCGAAAGTTTCCTTCTTGACGCGTACCGGCGCGTTTCGGCGTCCCCTCAGTGCCAGTGCGAGTCTAAAAGCAGCAGCAGTCTCCGCTCAGCGCACAAAAGCGCGAGAATGGCCCAGCAGCTCGTGCTCGTCACTAATGGGATTGCGCTGTGACTTGCTCGGCCGGAGGACAGGCTGCACTCACACACACGCACACACACTCGCTCGGCGGTGCGCTGCACGGCGCGGGGATGATCAGGATCTTCCCGGACTTCAGCGTGCAGGTAACGGCGGCGGCGGGCGCAGGAGCCGCGGGGATGCCGGCAGCACGAGTCCCGGGCGCCACCAACGGCAACCCGCAAAACGTCCAGGGCCTGACTACTTACCAACAAAGGTATGTTCATTATAGTGGCAAACGCTGCTTTCATTGAATTTCACCATATTGACCTCTCATTTTGCCGACGTGCGCGTATTTATGTGCTGTCATGTCGCATCAGTGTTTTTGTTTTCCATTGTAATTTAGATCTATAAAACGTCGCTGTGCAGTCCATTTAATCAGGAACTACATTAACGGATTGCTCCAAGTACATTAATTATACCCGATGTTTAACCGCAAGTTGCACTTTATTAGATATCAACCAGACACACACACACACACACACACACACACACACACACACACACACACACACACACACACACACACACACACACACATACACACACAAAGCCTAAATATGCTTATATTTAATCAAAAAGACAACTGGACATATAAAGCTACAAAAAGATGCCACATTAAAAAAAACAACCTCACTTAAGTCAAATGTTTAAGAGAATAGAATATAATATAGAGTTCCATTGCCATGTGAAAACTTCACTTGGTCATAAAATCTCGTTGCAAGCTGACATTAGCTTGTAAGTTTATTGCTGCTTTCACTGCAGCCAAAACTACAGACTAAATTTTATGACTGTTTACATTAGCCACTTGGAAATGTTTCCACGACCACTCAGTAGGACCCTTTTAAGAATAAAATCTAATACTAGATGACACCTTTTAGCATCTGGGCAAAAAGGATTGGTTCTATTTCCTTATAAATCAAATAAAGTAGGCTGGCATATACCGTATATTATGTAGAATAGCCTATGGTTTATGCTTCTGGCAAAATTAACCATCAATCCAATCAATGATAAATGTCTATACAAGTGTGCTCTGTATAGATATTTGTGCATTTTAAATATATTTTTGAAAACTGTGAAAGCTGTCACAAGTTGTTTAGCGTTTGAGAATATTTAAAGCTTTCAACCTCGCCTTATTTAGACATATGCTCAGTATGTTTCAGTGTTTTCAGTGCTCTAACTCACTTCAGATGATGAAGTGCTTGTTAATGAGTTGATGCATTGAATCAGCTGGACTAGTACATGGAAAATTCAAACTGTCCTGTGCACTAATTCTGCAGTGTTATGATTAATACAGATTGATTTTAAATATGGAGCCCAGTCATACGTAACCCATAAACACTGACACCTCTTTGCCTTCAGATATGCTACATGCATCAGAATTTACTCAACATTGAATGGCCAGTGTCAGGAGTTCACCTTGACAGGTCACAGGTTCTTAAACACGTTGGGAAGTTAATCATGGGGGAAATATCTAATAAATAAACCAGTGAAGTTGTGCATTCTACTATATTTTATGCATACACATGACTGAATAGCTATAGATATATACTCTTCATAATAAGTTTTTGGTTATAAGAGCAACTTTACATAACACATGCATGCAAAAGTCGAAGTGTAAAATGTTATGGGGTTGGATTCAGGGTTTTTTTTAATAAGGTGTGTGAATTTATAAGGATTTATTATTTGGTGACAACTATAAGGTATTGATTAGGGTTTTTTTTTCAAAGCTGCCCCATTGTCATATTTACACAATATCAGTAGAGTCTCTTACAGGACTCTTCAATAGAGTAAATAGGCAGTGTATTATATTTCAAAATCAGTTAAGATCAAGGAAAAATAAAACCTTTTTTTGCATTTTCAGTAAAACATTTCCGTCAGTAGTGTCTTGTTATTCTGACATTTTTATTGCAAAAGGTCTCTTTATCCCTTTATATGCTTATCATACTGCACAAAGCATCTAAGGGATTTTGGGTGCAAAATAAACTACCGTGGTAGTGGAAGGGGGAATTTAGGCAGGCAGAATTACGCGTTGGAACAACCTGTAAATTCCGCGAAAGGCAAAACTGTTTCCAACTACAACTGAGTGGCGTTGTTGCGCCGGTAGCGGAGGAGGCGAGCGCTACTGCACACAGAGCCAAGCGGAGGTGGAAAATGCAGCTAAACGCGCACGGAAAGGCGGCTTCACTCGGCACCGGAGAGGACGCACTGCTCCAGGGCAAGCGCACCATGTGACGGTCCCGTGTGAGAAGAGATCCCCGCACCCCGTTTTCACCACAAACCGCTGAATTAAGACACGTCCCGGGCTTGAGGCTCCAGCTCGCGGCATGTCTGTGGAGCGCTTCCGCGCCGTCCTCAAGAACCGCTGATGAACGCTCAGGGGGAAGCGACCACTCCGCTCCGCTCCGGCACGGCGCCATGCGGCTCTTTAAACACCTCTCAGTGTCCACATCGCACCGCCTTTGCTCTCCTCGGCTGCATGTCTGAATCACCGTGAAGACGAAAGAGGAGGAGGGAGGAAAAAAAGTCAGAAATCAAATAATTGCGGGAAGATGGCGCCCACCAAGCCTGGCGTTCAGCAAGACCCTTCAAGAAGAGAACGGTAAAACAGCTCGGGTTGTTGTGTGTAACGCGTCGCCGCACGATCATTAGATGCTGTGGATTATTTTGTGATTGAGATGTCAGAAGTTTCGGGCGTGCCCTTTCCCACGGGAGTGTGTTTGGCAATCAGGAGAGGTTGACGCTCGGGTAACAGGTTTACACACACCAAGGAGGAGGAGGTGGAGGTGGAGGAGGAGGAGGCGTGTGTTTTGGCGGACCTGAGGACGCGGTATAGCGGCGTTTACTAGCGCGCGTCGCCTCCAGGCGTGATGACCGTTAACGAATGCGCGTTGTCGTTGTTTGCGGTTCGCGGTGTGAGAATGCATGAATGTGTGGCTGATATTGTTGCCGTTTCTCTGAGCTGAGCTGTAGCGGAGCACTAGGCCAGGCTGTGCATGACCCGAGTGAAGGCTGCTGTTTGCGGCGGGACGGTAAAAGCGGTGACAAATTAGCATAAAGGCAGCAGGGAGCTGTTCAGGAACTTTAAATGTAGCGCATGGATTCCTCAAGCGCCGTTACGGACCCGAGCGCTTCTTCCAGGTAATGCTGGAAATCCTAACACAAATCAGCACGCAACGCCAAACAGAAAGCCTGTGGATACCTGGAATAGTCTGTGTTTTTTAATCTCCAGTTTATTGATTCATTTGAAAACGCTCTGTTTAACAGTGTGTATTGGTTTACTGGTCAAAAACCGAATCTTATTGTTATTATTATTATTATTATTATTATTATTATTATTATTATTATTATTATTATTATTATTATTGTGATGATGAAAGCTCAGTGCTGTGCAGTTGTGCTACAGTATATTGTTTCTGTATTACTAAAGAAACATTACTGCATGAATTTCAGTAAACGCTTAATACTTGACTGTCACATTCGATGATGGTCTCAGTTTGTCTCACTCTAGCTAAATGAGCTATTTAATCTGCAATTCTAGGCCTACTTTATTGAGAATGAATTTGATGAAAGCTGAGTCAACAAGATATTTGTTCACACAATCACTTCTCAACACCAAATACCTGTTTACATCATGTGTGTTAATAGATTAGATATTAAATGGATGAGGCAAAAGGTGAGCTGGATGTTGTGAGCTTCGTACACACACACACACACACACACACACACACACACACACACACACACACACACACACACACACACACACACACACACACACACACACACACACACACACACACACAAACATCTATATATACACTTCTTGGGCTAGAAGGTATTGTATAATATACAATGTTCAATTTGGGAAAATGGGCCTCTGACCAGACTATCAGTGCAGATAATCATAAACAAACAAGCAGAACTTTAGTCACAGATAGACCACATTTGGGTGTTTCTTTTAAATGCTGAAATTTAGTAATACCCATAAGAGTATTAGTCATATAGCAGAGGCCCGGCATTAAACTCTGGCATTACATCCAGCACACTCCCACGGGCACAGCAGCAGAAGATGTTTATGCTAAATCAGTCAGCTGTAATCTTAGTGGCAGGGGCATATTTTTTGTGCCATTCTGAGCACATCGGCAAGATAGAATCTTGAAGATGGAATTAATTTCGAGAGGAGAAACTTCATAGCCTGTGCATGAGCGTACGCTTTATCACCTGGCTCCTGTTGGCATTTAGAAGGGGTTAAATCACACTCTGCGATTTGCTGCACCGCTCCTCTCGAGAGCCGAAACTAATTTGCCTGGAAATTCTGACCGAAGGTGTTTAATGGCATGTGTATGTTTACATGTACGGTTTGGCGCTGAAATGGAGTAGCAGCTTAGAGTTTTGTTCTTGGGCTTAAGAAACAAAAAGAATAAATGGGGAGGGAAACGGGTTGGCAGTTCCTATGCAGCAGTAACCTCAAAGTTGGCTTTGTGTCTAGGAAAACCATCCTCCCTCCCTCCAGTGTTGCATTTCCTATTGTATTAGTGCAATTGAGCTTTGGAGGAAAACGAATGGAAACTGGAAAAAGGGATGTAATGGTGCGTACATGTGACATGTGAATACTGTTTTGTGAAAGCAGATCTCTCTTTAGAGATTCAGAAATGTTTTATATGTCTATATCAACAGGTATTTTGCAATGCTTGGTATTCTGCAAGGAGTTTGGATGAGAAACAGGGCTTAACATTTTAAAGAGAACCTATAAGATAAGAAAAACATATAGGCTTTAATTTTAAAAGCAGTGCTCTGTTATCTGTGCTCATTTTGTTGAGGAGCTGATGGAAACTAAAGCATAGCAGTCAATCCTTGTGTTGGTAAAGAATGTACATTTGATAAATATTTGGCATTTAATTTGTAAAGGTTTATTATTATTATTATTATTATTATTATTATTATTATTATTATTATTATTATTATTATTATTATTATAAGGAAACAGAAGAATCTTCTCAATGCCTTACAGCTACAGTGGCAACACCGTGCTACATGACTGAACAAAAGAACGGCCAGTTCCTCCCAATGATCAGAACATTGAACACAGTATAGATGGGGAGCGAGCTTGCCATTCCGATGCATATTTATCACAATTAAGAGGGATTTCCATCCCCATCTGTGGCTGTTTGGGCGGCGTGCAGTGCGGTGATTACGCCATCTCTGTCTCTCTCTCTCCTCCACCCACTGATGTTGCTCTGAAGGTCAGCGTCGAGAGACAGACATAAAGAAGATGTAGCCCACTAAGGTAATAGTGCAGGCTCGGAGCATGCTGCGCTACCGCACGCCTCACGCTGTGTGCTGCTTTATCACCGTCTTTGTGATACACACCCCACTCGGTCAGGCGGGGGATTTTTCATTCTGTTGTACCTTTAGCTTTCATATGGAGCTTGAGCCCTTTATGTTTGTATCAGTGGTATCAGTGGCAGGAGAATCAACAGCATTAAGGCTGTAGTGAATGTAGGATGCAAGCCACAAGAAAGGCACTAACAGTATGAATGGAATAACTAGTCTATTTAGGGGCCTTTTTTTTTTTCTCTTTTTCTTCTCTGACTTGCATCTTCCTATCTTGAGCACTCGTCACCATTAGCAGTCTATTATCATGAACGTATTTAATCACACTCCTCTTTTATTGTTCTGATAAATAAAGCTGAAATGCTTGCCATGGATCTTGTTAGTAATTCAGGAATCTGTCCTTGAGTACCATTCAGTAAATATTATCATTCTTTAGTGTTTCCTCAGAAATCAGCTTTTATTCTTAACAGTAGTGTAACATGAAAACAGATCTTGTGGACTTTTAGCTTTAATTATGACTCAAGCTTGAGGTAAAACCAATCCCTCCACCTATGCAATTAACATCCACACAAGTGAGACCTTTATTTACTGTAACATCTGGTTGAAGGACAGATGTTTTTCCCGTTGAATCCCATCTGCATTTTTCCTCACCACCGTTTATACACGCAGCTCCAACGCTAGCAGCGAGCGTTGCCCTTTAGCTGCCTATGCTCGCCTCCTGTGCTGTACCTCGGCTCATTCGCCTGCTTTCGGCACTGACACATCCACACTCAGCTGTGAAATATCTGGGTGCACGAATAGATAAGGTTTGTGTTTGAACCTGCAGAAGTATAGAATTCAGTACATATATTTATGCTTTAGAGCGTGCACTGGCAAAGATTTCAATGGTTGAAATCTACTTCAAAGTTTCCTTCTCAGCATACTGTACTTTGGGATTTTTGACTTTTCATGGTGTTTGGTGTACTCCTGAGGTCTCTTGGCACATTCTTTTAACACAGCAACATATTTGCCTCATCCACACATCTATCTCTCAACTAGAGTTCGACAAATTTCAGCCCAGAAAAGTAACTCAAGCTTTAAAAAAAAAAAATAAAAATCCAACATCAACATCACCACCATGGCCAGTTTATCACGCTCCAATCTGACCACACGCACCTGCATGACCCTCGCTGACACATGGAGGCTCTGCTTGCGAAATTGTAATTGATTATTCCGCTTAGGCCGAGCAGGAGGTAGGACATGGCCCGATTAACTCCCCAAAGACCGCCCTCGTGACTCCCAATGACACCCGCTACATGAGTTGTGTAAATGGATTGAGAGGCGCATATGCATGGGAGCCCACCTGTCACTTTAATAAGCAAATGCTATGGCAGCAATTTGGCTGGAAATGGAAGTAAAGCCAGCTTCGCCTCACCTCGCCGAGGAGATGCAGCGTGCTGAGGTCTTTTCTGACATGCATTCCTTAAGCATTGCGTCATTTGAAGAAGGCCACCCGTGCTTGGCTTTATTTGCTGGCTTTGTGCTGCCTTTTTCCCATGGTTATAGCAGCGTGCACTTTTCCAAAGCCACACTTTAGTAGGAAGCTGCATTCAGCTGTTTCTCTCTCTCTCTCTCTCTCTCTCTCTCTCTCTCTCTCTCTCTCTCTCTCTCTCTCTCTCTCTCTCTCTCTCTCTCTCTCTCTCTCTCTCTCTCTCTCACACAGTATGTGTGTGCGCGCTGCCACTGAATATACTCGGGCCTCCTGAAGCCCAACTTGCGTATTGATAAAACACTGTGCTGTGCACATAATGCTCCATGTGACATGTAATTGGTGAAGTGATTGTGTTTCTTTCATCTAATAAAGTCTAAAGGCTTTCTTCCTGAGGCATTTGCAGCAGACTGTGGGAAAGGTCATATTCCTGGATATGTTAGAATAGCCAGAAGCAAAGAAAACACGCTTGGAAACTTCAGAATATATTTTGTGTCAAAAAAAAAAAACACACAAAAAAACAAGCATTGTTTAATACATTACGGTTAAATCTATAGAAGTTTTCTAATCCTAATTCGTGCTTACATTTGGCTAATCGGACTCAAATAAAATAAAATCTTTCGTCTTTATTTATTTGGTTTATTTTGTCAGATGTATGACATAAATACTGTGTCAATAGTGGTGATAAATATGTTTTATCGTAAATCTGTTCGGCTCAAATGTACCAATTTCGATCGAAGCAGACATGTTACATATAAACATTATCGAGCTTCATGGATTCGGTGCCTGAAGGTGGATCCATGTTCCAGAGCAAGTTTCTCTTACCTGAGTATAAAAGCTTCCTCTATAGCTGAAGGCATGCCGCTTTTCTCTTTCCCTTTTTCATATTTAATCTTGGTCTACATGAAATTAGACACAGAATGCTGTAGGACATTGTTAGTCAGTGAGAAATTGCCTGATAATAGATATCCAGCAGTATATCATTTGTGAACGTTTTATTTCTTTTCAATAAGAGCGGCTGAAATGCCACAAACAGCCTCTTTCACTACGTCTTAAAGATTTACAGGCTCAGCTTAGCAGCTAGCATTTGAAAATATTTGAAATGAAAACGGTAAACCCTGTTTACAACATAGCTGTCTTTCTCCCAGTAGTTTAAAAGCTCTCATCCTGCTTTCAGGCAGCACGCTGATGAAAAAGCAACATATAAAAAACTTTTTCAATTGAAGAGAAAAGAACTTTCTAGAGAGTGCACTTGAAATAGTCGAGGCTTTGTGAGGTAACGTCTTTTTTAAAGACGTTATTTCATGGCTGTGCGGCTCTCTTCTCTTTAATTCCTTTCGTCGTGTTGTAGCCCTGTGTGTTTGAGAGTGGAGGTCAATAAGGATGGGCACATTGCGAATTTCATGATCTGTGTAGTGGAACAAATTGAAAGCAAAGCCCATATCAATCACACTGAAGGCAGGGTTAATTGTTCCTGCTTTACAAGAACGGTGGACAGATAAAGCAGTAATGATGCACTTATGTCTCCGATGTGCACTCTCTTCCACATGAAATGACAAAAAAACATGAAGATTGTTGACCTATTAAGTGATTACTGCAGAGCAAACGCTGGGAATGCGCTTGCTCTCGGATATGTTTGAGTGTCAATGCCTTCCGTCTGCTTCTCTTACTCTGCCGTTTATGAATTAAAGTGTCAGATCTGTTACAATAATAACTGTTATTTTGTTATTACTATTTTATTAAGCATCTTGGATAGTAAATGTCAGTGAAAATGGTTGAACAGTATTGTATTGAGGAGTTCCCTGTAACAGTGAAGAGTGTATTAGGAGAGATCCTTGCTCCTGACTATGGTCCTAAAGGACATTGTTTCCCATGCCTTAGAGTTGTTGAATACATTAATTAAAAAAAAGCTTCTATTGGCACTTTTCGTGCATTTGCATATTTATCTTAGGGCTTAGCTGTGTGCTCCTGAGAAACTGTAAATTGCAGAATTTATAAGTAATTTTTCTTCCGTCTACCCTCTTACACATACACAAATACATACACAAACAGATGCTTATTCATACACACACACACACACACACACACACACACACACACACACACACACACACACACACACACACACACACACACACACGTACATGTATATTTTATATACATATGTAGTATTTAATTAATTGAAGTCTGAAGTCCATGACAGCTATCACAACACAGCGGGTAATTCTGAAAATTAATGAGAACGATAATGCTTAAAAGACTGTTCCAGAGTTTGCCCAAACTCATTAACTAAATCTCTCATTTAAATACATCCTAAAGACTTTCAAAAAAGGGGTAAAAAGTACATTGTTGCTATATAAGCATTCGCTTGGCTTGAAAACGCTGAAGAGCAGAATTTTCTGCGTGACTGAAGTCGATCAGTTTGTATTCAAGCACCACGTCTTCACCCAAATAGAGATCCTGTGTAATAATACTCAGAGATAAAGTCGGGCAAAAGAAAACAACCACAGATCTGAATGGATGTTTTTGGATTTTGATTAATTTAATTTCAAACTTTTGTTTGAAAGTTTGTATGCTGAGCTATAATGCAGCATCCAGATTATGGCCTTATTTAATAGTCTGTTCTACAGAAGGACTGCAAAAAGCAATTATTGTAATCATTCGGTCATTTATCAGATCATCAAGTAACAAGGATTGAAATTAAGTCATTTTAACATCAATAATTTCAGCCAGCAAAAAAAGGCTAAGCCTAACACCATGTAATAAAATACTGTTTCAGTTGAAAATATTTACTGTCGAATCGCTTCCATGCTGCATTATGTAAGGTTAACCTCACTGTTCATGTGTCAACAGTGTAGCGTTATGAAGGATGTCTCTGCTTTCTGTACACTGCGTTGCATCACGCTTTACTTTAACATGCAGTAGAAATCCCATAGTTTTAACATTTCAGGTATTGCCTTTTTTTTGACTGCGCTCTCCTTGCCACCATCAAAGTTCAGTCAGTGCCATATGCAATTTCTTCTGTGGTGCTAGATCTCGATTCAGGGTCCCGTAGGACTCGCGGATGGTCAGAAACGAAGATCTCGAAGCAAAAAGAAAAAAGCACACAGCAAGCGATGGCATGCCCTCATTTTAGCACAGCTCGTCTCGTTTTCTGACGCTCGTGCTTTCAAGGGTCGCGGATTCACTGTAAAGTTCAAGTGGACTGAGCGTGAAGCCTGATTTTCTCTACTTTCTATCTGGCTTTTTCTGAGTGAAACCAATTTCTTTGTTTCTTCATTCATTTAAAGATACAATGAAAACTTTTTTTATTTGTTGGTTGTGGATGCATTGCTGTGTTACAGAAGCTAACACACTTGGGTTCTTCAAGGCTTCTGGGTATCTTCCTAAAGCCATTCTATTGGAACGCTCTCTGAAAAGGAGACTGTGTTTAGCAGTAAGGGTCTACATACTGTACTGCTACAAGAACCTTACAGTGGTACGTTCACACATACAAAGATTTTGTCTCTGCCAGTCTCCAGTCGCTGCCATAGTAATAATGTTTATCAGTGGGTGGAACATCTTGCATTCCAAATCAGTTTTCTTGCCACTGAAATGAAACATTTGACATTTTGTATATAAAATTCAGCAGTGTTTATCTTCATCGTATCATACGTGAAGCAATGTGTGCTCTTTGCCACGGATCACGTGACCTCTACTGTTTTCACTCCTACTGGTAATTGCTGCAACCAGTTGATAAACATGTTCATAAAGTTAACATTTATTCAACTTTATCGCATCTCTGGACACAGCCACATCTAGTCGCTCATGTTGCCAGAAGTCATCAGATCTCGTTGAAAAATGAATGGTTTCCGGTCATTAGTCACTGCGAGTTGCATGTCACTACAGTACGTGCGAACGCCTTAAGTCTCTCATTATATATACGTATATAATTTTAATGAATGTAGATGCCATAACCATCAGCCAATCAAAACTAACACACAGTGTGATGTAATATGGGGAATTAAAAGCAGGTACTTTATGTTACAAAATAAAATTTTGCACAAGTGTATGCATAAGAAACACAGTTGTGTTATTTCAGAGCGAACATCCTAATTATAGCAAAAACATCACATTGCTTAACTGAGGTAGAGAGGTTGGCATATCCATAAAAATCATGACAAACGTTTGACAGAAACAGTTTTTTACAAGCATGTCAGCACACCATGAGGGCTCTTAGCTTGAGATTGTTTGATTATGCCAGCTTTCTGCTCTCGCTTTATAACATAAACATAGGAGCGGTTGATGGAAACACACAATGATTCACACTTTTACACATATCATTCAGATTAGCAGATGTATTTCCTAGTGTTACAGAAACTCATGTCTCAACATGGAAGCTGCGTTTCAGAGGCTTGACTATGCAGGCTCTCTCTCTTTCTCTCGCTCCCTCCATCTATCTTTGGCTAACCCTGTCTCTCGTCATTGTGGGAAAGAGGCAGGACCTGTGCCAGGCCTGTCACCTTGCTTCTGCTGATGATGTTTTGAAGTGCCGTCATCGTTATCTGGCGTGAGCCATTTTGCAGCTTCATAGAGTCCCTGATAGCTCAACTTAATCTTCCCCCTCTCCTTATCATGGCCTTCTGACTGCACCAATTAGATTTTAACATATCATATCTAATACGCCTCTTCTCCCCGCCAGGCAGACAGTCTCTGTGCAATCCTCAGCTTTCGCCGTACCTCTGTGATCTACAGCTTTGAGGTGCGGCCAGAAAAATTCACTCGGCCGTTCAATAGCTGTGCGTATTTCAGCCGCAGCCATGATGACTTCCCCAGCATGCTATAGATCCGCCGTATTGAGATGTAGACTTCAAGCAGTGCAGTTAGGTCTCACAGGACTCAAAGGGCAAACAAAGCCAGGGTCAGATGAAGCTAATAGGTCATCAATTTACCAATAATTCTGCAAACAATAGCCATTCATCTTGCTTGTTATCATTCAGATGCCTGTTTCTTCGGAAGAAGGGTTATACTCACCTAAGAAATTGCAGCTAAGGAAACAAACCTTTTATAAGGTGCTCCTAGATGTCTGTTAGTGTTATGTATAGCAGTGGGAAATTATGTCTAAAAAAAAGGACCTTTTGTAGATACAAAAAAATTGGAAGACATTCTTCTCATTTTCATTTTATAGTTTGATTTCTATCTAGTCAAATCTTTAAGAACTAATTAACTGCTGTTTAGAACATATACGTCCTGCCCCCAGAGGCAGGACTTACTCAATAGTATCTAATAGACAGATCTGTCGGCCTGTCGGTTTGTTTTCGGCTGTCACAATATCTTCCCACACATTATTCCCTTTTCCACAAATCCCTTTGTTGAGAAAAAGAACATGGTAGGAGTTGATTCCTTTTGAATTTGGAGCTGTATAAGTTTGCGCTATTGTGACAGACACTACTAGGAAGAATGTTTTACCAACTTGGAGCACCTGACTAAGATAAGATATACCTTTATTCGTCCCACATTGGGGAAATTTCACATTTTGACTATGTCAGATTCTCAGCCTGAGCGAGAATGTGTTTGTCTTTATACATCATCAGGGCATCTCTATCAGTAAGAGTAAGGTTATTAAGGTTCTTATTAAACTCTATTGACTTGTTCATATTTTACTACTGGTGTGTGTTGTATCTCTACTGCTATTGGGCATTGAGTCATTCAGTCAGCCAAGCATTTCAATATCATGCCACATTTACATCCTGTTTGAAAAGGAAATCCTTCAATATATAGCTTCTAATCACTGTTTCATGGCATCGTTAAAGATGGGCTCAGGGTTCTTTTTCCATAGAATACATGTACTACCAAAATCCAACCAATCAGGAAGGTGTATCCTTACGTCCCTGTCAGTCAGAAAGCTTTTCCTCTTGCACTATGTGGCAGGTGTACCTATATCTTAATAAAGTGGTCCTTACACACATAAATCTATGCCTGCGCTTCTTTAATTCTTCATTCTTTAATTGAGCAATGCTATGAAAGCCCACTGAGCCCTCAGCATATCACAAGGTAAAAACCCGGTCCTCTATAGACTGAACATTTAGTTTGTATTTTGTGTGTGTGTGTGTGTGTGTGTGTGTGTGTGTGTGTGTGTGTGTGTGTGTGTGTGTGAGTGTGCATGTGTGTGTGTGTGCGCATGTGTGTGTGTGTGTGTGTGTGTGTGTGTGTGTGTGTGTGTGTGTGTGTGTGTGTGTGTGTGTGTATGTGTGTGTGTGTGAGTGAATAAACAAGGCTAGAGACTATGTGCTTCAGGCGAGGACTAAGATGGGCACTGGCTCTGTGTGAGTACTGCTCATGTACTGATCTCTGTCAGATGTGTTGACGTGCCAATTCAGCAGGCACTAGAATATAAAATCTGTTAACAGACTGTGTAAAAACCCCTGACTTCAGATTAGTGCATTCTTAGTAATCAGCCACATTGGGAATTATTATAATATTCATTAAATTCTATTCAATATAATTATTCATTATGTGCCTTAATTTGCTTTTCTGAATTTGACCAGTAATTCTATTTAACAATAGTTGAATGCCACAAAATTTTTTATTTTTTTTACAAGGTAAACATTAAGATGAATTCAAACAGTGCACGAATGTTAAAGGGTTAAAAGATAGCAGTGTGTGACTGAGCTGTGCATCAATATTTTGACAGTTACTGTGTAGCACACCAGATGAGCACAGCATCTGCTGTGTGAGGAAGGTGTGTGTGTGTGTGTGTTTGTGTGTGTGTGTGTGTGTGTGTGTGTGTGTGTGTGTGTGTGTGTGTGTGTGTAAGAGAGAGAGAGATAGGAGGGTACTGTGAAGGCTGGCACCTACTGTGTGCCCAGATTCATTGGCCCAGACACATTCCACAGGAAGTCCTACAATTCCGTTGGCATGTAAGCCTGTATTCATCATAAATATTTGAGTAATACCATAACCCAAGCCATGCCCCATTCATTAAACTGGTGTTAGGAAAACAGTTAACACACACACACACACACACACACACACACACACACACACACACACACACACACACACACACACACACACACACACACACACACACTCTCTCTCTCTCTCTCTCTCTCTCTCTCTCTCTCTCTCACCCTCTCTACTCTCTCTCTCTCTCTCTCGCCCTCTCTCTCTCTCTCTCTCTCTCTCTCTCACCCTCTCTCTCTCTCTCTCTCTCTCTCTCTCTCTCTCTCTCTCTCTCTCTCTCTCTCTCTATGAGGGCTCTTGTAAATTGTTTTTCATGCTACAAATGTCAGTATGTGTATTTCTGATGAACTGCGTCATTAGATATAACAAGAATAATCTTAAAAATCTCACTTCAGCAATGTATAATCGGCCGCTACACTTCAAAGCCTGCCTGTTTACCATATCAAGGCGATGCTGTCAGAAGACATTTCTCCATGCTTGTTTACGATAAAGCCAGCAAAATTGCCAGCAATAGAGACAGAGAACATTTTTGTTAAGTTGTGACGCTCATTAAAACAAATCCTCCGTCTTCCCCATGGCCCTCCATACGCCGCTAATGTTTTGCCGACACCCTTCACAGACAGTTAGAACACTTTGTTTTCTCCTGCTTTCGCTTGGTCTTGGCCTCGGCTGTTTAACCCACTGACCTGTGAACGTCGTCCCGTGCGCTGATGCAGATCTTTAATGAGCTCACTTACAAATACTGTGGAGGCATGCTTTTTGTTCCCTCTACCTCTGGAACCAAGGTGTGTAGGAATTATGTCCTGTAATGCAGAGAGAATGTGTTTTAGTTTATCAAAGGTTGTTGGGAGGTTGTTGGTTTTGTAAAAATAAAAAGGTAAAATTTTGATTTTATGAGTTAAGACAAAAGAGGTGTGATGACTCCATTTGTTAGATTTTTGAAAATATATTCATTTCAGCTTTGACATAATAGAAGTCACATTTTACTTTATTTGTAACATCTGGGCCACTGGGGGTCACTAATGGGAAGAGTGTCGAGGTCAGGAACAATACACACGTGAATGCGTTGCTTTTGTTTAAAATGTATTCTATACAGCAATGATGGACTAATGATATATTCATTATCTAACCCAGTGGGCAGGTAAAAGCACTAATTTGCTGCTTAGTGCCATGTTTTAGTTGCTAGAATCTAAGTTAAGAAGTGTTAGCTGATGTAATATAATAAAGGATGACATGCTAGTTAGCCAGTTGAGTATATAGAGAACAAGGTGAACAATTAAGTACAGGCTCTCAATTTTTGAAGACAGGCAAGAGTGACAAGAGAGACAAGCTGTTTTGTGTTGAGGTTTTGTTCAAACCGACCATCGAAAATACCCTCTCTAATGAATAAGTTTTTTTTTTTTTCATGGGTGGTTGCGTTAAATCTTACCCAGATACAGTAGTGCTATTTTCTGATTGGCTATTGTGTAGCCTCTTTTTTTGATTGGCTGATAAGTGTCAGGCTCGACTAAGAGCTCCAGGGGAGATGCGTTTGATTCCTGCCCGGTTCCATAGACACAGCGGTGCGGACTGATACATTTTGGGCGCTGCGACATATTAAATATATGATAAATAGTCCGTTTTTTCTGCGTGAGAAATACAATGTGTGGCGGGAGAGCATGACAAAAGACCCAAATGCATGACTGTTACTCTCAATGCGTGACACTTGACAGCCCTGTAAGTATATATTTATTATTGTCTTCTAACAATGTTTCTACTGCAGCATTTAACTAATGGTTGCGCCGTCAGCATCCGTGAACCCTTATGCAGTGTTTTAAATGAAGACATACACCCCAAATAAAAAAAAATAATTAAATAAAAACAAACACACACACACACACACACACACACACACACACACACACACACACACACACACACACACACACACACTGATTGAGCCATGCTGCATTTTAGTAGTTATAGTAGTTAAACCAAGCAATACTCATCCCAATGGTCTCTTTTAAGAGGCTAAACAAAGGCAGGTTCCTAAAGAGATTTCAGTGGACCGCAGACAGCCTGTGCTGTAGGATTGGAGTAAGGAATTAACCAGTGAAGATTCCTTACTTTGGATTACTTTTTAGCAGAATTTCAATGTTTCTTATTTCTCTGCTGTTAGTACTGTTACTGACTGTGGATAATAAGCAGCCATCTCCATGGTTTGGACACTTGCTAGTATGAAGGCCAAATCTCTTCCTGCTTTGTCCAGATCCAGCACCATCCCGAACCTTCCTGTGTGGTATAAAGAGTGCCAGAAAAAAAAGTGCTTATCCTCTGAAGACTTCAGCTCAAACACCATTGTAGTTTTTTTCCTTTCCAGAGTCTATATGCTTTGACTTAACCGCGGCAGTATTACCTCTCCTCACTGGCAGTCCAGGAGCACAGAGACATGCTGCCTATGATGAATGGGGCACCTTGTCAGTTAAAATGAAAATTCTTAGCCGGGTGATAGCTTCATATTAATGCCTGTTTTATGGATTGGAGCAAGTTGTCTGAGCAAGATGAATGTGGGCGATGGGAGAGGAGATATGGAATGAAATGGCTTCTCCACCTTTCTGAGAATCCTGGGCCCTTGGGTGTGGCTTGTCATACAGGAGAACAGCACTCACTTGTCCTCTTGCATTGGCAGCACACATTTCCTATTCCTCTCATTCATTTAATGCACCATTGTTTGCCAATGTCGGTCACTAGGAGTTCCATTTCATCAGGCCTTTTTTCCTGTTGGAAGTCCATCTTCCTTTTCCTTTCGCTGACTCGCTGTCTGTCTGTTTACTCCACACACACACACACACCCCACCCCCCACCCACAGACACACTTTTTCTTTATCAAGGCTATGCTCCTGCAGCCCATCCTTCACTGTCTATGTCCTTCTCTCCTTCTCAGTCTGTCCTTCCCTCCCTTCCTTGCTTGGCTGTAGCTGAATGCTTTAAGTGTTGTTCAGTCAGAGCCCCTGTTCCTGACTAGCTGGCAGGCTCACACTCAAAGCTTAGTGATGTGTTCAGGCACACTGAATTCATCCCAATCTCACTGGGCTCAACCACAGCACTCAAAGCAGTGATATTGATTGCAGCACAAAAAAAAAAAACAGGATGCTTTTTCTTCCTTTGAATTTGAATGTTTACATCTTATTTTAAGCCTTATGTCCGATCGTCTTTTGAGACGAAACCCGTCCATCCCAGTGCTCTGAAAACAAACTGGTAATTACAGAGACATGACGTAAAATGGGCCCGGATCAACACAAGACATGAAAGAGTAAGTGGGATGGGAGCTGAGGGCTGGGACACAGCCACAGCGTGAGGTCTTTGAATGGAAAAATAGGGGATAACTTGAATGTGAAGGGTGGGGGTGTGTCGTAAAGAGGGATAACTGAAAGAGGAGAAGAGTGGAATGGAGCTGAATCCCTGGCTCGGAGCTGGAAGCTGTGAGCTGATGAATGGCAGCATCTAAGCAGAGCGAAATGCTGCTTTTACAGAGAGTCTCACATCCACCTGGAGAGAACAGGGGCTTCTTAGCTAACAGAGCCCAATGTTATATCGATCCTTTGTTCTTATTTTTGCTGTGACGGTCCGTATGTCCAGGAGTACTTTTGCGGGTGCTATGTCTTAGGGCACACAGTTTGATGCTGTGATGTTCCAAAAGCTTTTATAAATATATATTGGTCAAGTATCCCAAATAATGCTTGAAACAATAGTGTGCTTAATTAAATCAGTAAATTTGAACGGTGTTAAAGCAAAGCGCACTTTAAAATGTATTCAGCTCTTCTCTTCTCTTTATTGCTCTTGGAGAGAGTTGAGAATAGTGGCCTTCAGATTTATATCAGAGGAGTGCTCTAGACTGTCCTCTCAGTGCCTTATTAATGGCAGTTGTGCTGACTGAGTTTCAGCACTGATGGGAAAGACCTTGGGTGGTTTTAAAGGCATCAGTGTGAATGTACATGAATGCCTCGTTCTATGTCTCGGGGGAACCGATTTTGATGTATACTATAGTTAGGATTACAGCACATTTTTCACAACCTGAAGCTTCTGTGAGATTCATGCCAAAGTCTGTTCCAACGCAAAACAGAAGCAATGTCTGGCATTTACGGAGTCACATCTGCTCATATGATGATCAGATATATCTGAGGAGTGGAGTGGGGTAGCAGTAGGGGAGGCTTTGAGGCAGGGCAGATTACTGAAAGTGCCCGAGTGGAGGATATGAGGATAGCAGCAGGGACTTTTCTTAAATCGAAACATTCAAATGTTCAGTCTACAGATCAATCTCAAACCGAACTAGTACAGAATGTTTGTAATGCGAATGCTTGTCTGTCCAGCTCAAACAACATGGAAATGGATGGGTAAACTATAACAGGTAACGTTAATGTCAATTTTGAGTAATTGGAGAATGTTGTGGAATTAAATGTGTTTGAATAACACACAAGTTAATAGACTAAAGGTCAGGGCTCATGTTGGCTCAGTGCTTTGGATGGATTTCCTAGGGTTAGGGTACATTTTTTGTGTACCAAATTGAAATTCTCGGCCAAAACTGAAACTAAAATTTGGGTCAAGCCATCTGCTGAATTATTGTGTCAGGCTGAATTTTAAATCTGTAGTGGAATCGAGAAACTGGGAAATGTCAAATATTTTTGACATTTTTATTCTTTGGTCTGAAAAGTGAGAGTAGATTATTTTGTTAGATCAGACGTGTCCAGTCTTACCTGGAAAGAAACGATGTGAGTGTCTGTGTGGTTTTTATACCAATCAAGCAGCAGCCACACCTGATTCCACCTGTTTAATCAGTTGATCTTGGCTTTCTATAGACTCAGGTGTGGCTTCTGCCTGGTTGGAATGAAAACCTGCAGCCAGTCCGTTGCTTTATGAATAAAACTGGACTCCCCTGTCTTACCACATAGCTGTGTTGATGAGGCTTGGGTTGTAGACCAGTCTCTGGGATCTCTGCCAACTCTGGGCATTTCCATCCTCTACCTTTTTTACACACATTTGCCTTCTACCCATCTCTAGTCCTATAACATAGATCTCCATTTCTGCTGTTTTACATTGTCCAGGCTGTAGCTTTGTTATAGCTGAAGTCTGTTATGCATTTTCCCATCTGTCTTTCATGCTGCATTAGACACAGAGCGATATTGCACATCACAGAAACACGTAACACTTCTTCCTCCAAGCCATTCTCTAAGTGTGGCCCAAATGGACATTAAAATCTAGTCTATCCTTCAGCAGAATGTTACATCACATTGCGGGTAACATCTCAGCTGGTGTGGCTGTGCTTGTGTTCAGGGGAGCTGAGCAGCTCAGTGAAGCACTGATGATGGAGAATTGGCGTTTCTTCAGCATTATTTTCAGAACAAGAGCCAAAACCAGCCTCAGATCCTTCGGTAGTTAGAGCAAAACATCTCACATCAGGAGTGCTGATGTTGGATTAGAGTCCCTGTCTGTCTATAAATCCATTATTGGCACCGGAAAGACTGAGGCTGGTCCCAGATCAGTGCATCCTCTGAGTCGTTCCCTGGGTGTGACTCTTGGCATGTTTGGCAGTGCTTCACTGCTCCTTTGGGCACTGAGGCTGTCAGCGGACTCAGGCCTGTCAGGAACAGAGCTTATGCTCCCATCCGTCTTCCTGGGTTTTATGTAGATAGGTCAAAGACAATGGACCAGAGAGAGAGAAAAAGAGAGACAGAGACAGGGGAAAAGTCTCACCACTGATAAAGTGCAGCAGAAAATTAAATGTTGGCATATTGTGGTATCCTACATAATGACAAATGACATGTGGTAATGGTCTGAAGCTGATAGCAATGCTGCTGCCAGCCTGGTCTTCAACCACATTAATTCCGGCAGGCAGGACTGGGCTGTGGACGGCGGCCCCGGCACCATCCACCATGACCTGCAGCACACACTCTGTAATAGACTGAGCTGCTGCAGAGAGAAAAACCACAGGAGTTCCAAGATAAAGCAGCCAAACTTTAAGAGGGACAGAGAAGATAAACTTCCTATTTATTTACATTTAAATAACTGTTTTTCCGCTCCTCTCTTGGGTTTCAGCGTGTTTTCCTCTTTCTGCCCTTTCCCCATCATATTTATTATTTTTTATAAAAAACAAAATCTATCATTTAAGAGCTGGAATAGGAATTCGTCACTGGTGGGAGATTGATATTGGCTTTTTGTGGCTGGAGGGGCCACTGCATGACCACACTCTCCAGTGGGTTAATAATGTTCCGATTCCTTCCTCTTGTCTCACTAATGAAACTTTTCGTCCTAATTCCCTGCTAGAGACGAGAGAGTAAGAGAGAGAGAGAGAGAGAGAGAGATAGGATTTGACAGAATGGTACAAATAAACTGTGAGAAAGATGGGAACAGTGACAGCAGACTCTAGATGAGAGAGATGAGGGAAGTGACACGTTCGAAAATCCTGTACACCTCCCTTTTCGAAAGCACACTTTTCTGTTTGGGCAACAGGTTTATCAATTTGAGCTGGCCAAGTCCACAGCTAAACGTATGTGAAAGTTAACAAATCCCCACGGTAAATTGAGTCAGATTTCAGCCGTCTATGCAGAACTACTGAGGTGCAACATGGTGGATTGAACCTAATGCCTCAGGCAAGAGCAATCAAACCGACAGCTGAAGACTCTCCAGCTCCCAGCTGGGGAGAATCTCGTTGCACGGCAAATGACTCACCTCAGAGTGGGAGGAAGGGGAGGCTGCACTGTGTGATGATGGCTTTTTTTTCATCAACTGATGGAGCACTGTGTTGATGACAGGATTCGGACATATTGTACGTTAAGCTCATGGCACTGGTCCTGTGTTTATGATTGCTGTGTTTATATGCATTAGAAGCTACTCGAAATGATTAAAGCAGTTCTCTTAAATCATTCCTTTTTCTCACAACTCATTTAGTTTCATGGGTCATGTGTCAGGCATGATGCAAACACCACCTTTCACTTGAAGCAAAGAAGGAGGCTGACACTGCAGCGGGCTTGGTGTCAGTGACAAACACTGTCTTCTTCTAGCTCAGTGTGTGTGTGTGTGTGTGTGTGTGTGTGTGTGTGTGTGTGTATGTGTGTGTGTGTGTGTGTGTGTGTGTGTGTGGACTGCACTCAGTATAACCTTTGCTTGACGGTGTTGGCAGGCGCATATCAAAACAGTATACTTTAAAGAATAATTTATATACCTGAATATGACTTTTTAAAAGTGGCAGCATCTGAAATTGAACTCTAAATGAAAATGACAGATTATCATATGGTACCTCATGTCACTGAAGCAGGGCAAACCGGATTCCACAGAAACAGACACAGAAATCAGAGGGGTATTTTTTTTGGCTCTCCTGCCAGTCAAGACGCACCAGCCAGCTCTACCAGCACACGTGAAGACAATTCATATCCGAGACACGTGAATTCAGCCAAGCACATCTTCTTATCCTGCTGCTCAAGCTGTGAAGCTCACTCAGAGAAAAGCACTTTCTGCCCTCTTCTGCATACATGACCCCACAGATGCTCATGATTGACTAGCGCTTCTGTGATTGACAGAGGAGAGACAGAGATCTTGGCTAGTTTTATTGAGATTTACACTTGCAAGCTCCCTAGATGGGTTTCTGTTGTTGCTGCAAAAAGAGTTTTTGCTTTTAATTTGTGTTCATCGCAAAATTTAACCCCAGGCAGTTGTACAGAAGGTACGAAATTTTCCACTATGTAGAGTAGGTTGTGACCACTGAATGCATCCCGGTATTAATACACTACATCTCAGTCATTGTAACAGAATGATTACACCATGCACATGCACAATGCATTACAGAATGCACCAATAACACCACAGCCATTGTCAATATCAGCAGAGAATAAGATGATAAATAAGGTCTAAATATCAGTATCACTATCTGGATGAGACTACACTACAACTTTCTGTAATATTTGTATATATGCTTACAGTGTAATGGCCAGAACTTGTCCTCTGGCGGTCAGAAGGAGAACTGGACGGCGTGTCTTGCTTTAATGCCCCTTTCTTTAGCAGCACGTTTCGAGGCAGAACAGGCAAGCCCTCTCTAATCCCTCCATGTCAGTGCAGGATATTTATCTTAGTTGCTAAATAAATTGATTAGAGCGCTCGAGGAAGGACGCTCGTCCATCAGACTGCTGGTTCACAAGCAACTGCATTAGAGTGCGAGTTAGAGGACATGATCCTTACCAACCACCCTACCTCGCCTGCCTCTAACCTGCTTCTGCCTGCCTATCGGACTTTCGTTCTCTTTTTCTTTACTTCCTACTTATTTATTTATTTTTTGTTTCACTTCCTCATTCCCTCTCTCTGATTTCCTGTGCCTTGTGCTGTCTGTCTCACTGATTCTCCTTGTCTGTTACTGTCTCTCACTGTCTCTCTGTCTGATACCCCTTTCTCCAATCATGCCCCATCCCCCACCTTTCTCTGTCTCTGCCTCCTCTGCTGTCCTTCACTAACAGAACAGGAGTAACACATAGCAGCAGTGTTCGCGCAGCACCAGGCCCGGACACCTGCCCGTGTCTCTTTTTGCATATGTACACAATATACTTAATGGGTCAGTAGCTGGAGCAGAAAGAGCTGATTCGGAGGCGGGCTGGCAGTGCAAACAGGGTTTCGGCTGAGGCACAGCCCTCAGTTAGCGGCGCTCTTTTCAGATAATTCAGAGACAAAAGGAACTGATTTCAGCCTGCTTTCACACACATCCAGCCAGTATGCACTTTTATTTTTTTATGCCTACACAAACAGCACTTTAAACACCTCTTTCCCATGAGGCAGAGAAATGACTGTGCCTGCACTGCCTCTGCTCATTTATTTTAGATCAAGAAAAGTTGTGTTTTTAAACTGCTATTACAATCTGCGCTTGATTACGCATGTTAAATAAACACTAAATAATATATCTGTCAAACAAATATTAGTGAAAATATGTGAACAATTTCACATTTACATTGGTTTATTGTGTTTTTGTGTTTTGCAATTTTTAAACAAAAATTGCAAAATTTGAATGTTTTTCATGATTCCGAATGCTAAACTTTTCCTTATTGTGTCCAAACAAGCTTTATAACAGAAACCCAGACATTTATTATATTAATATTTCTATTACAAATGATATTCAGATGCAAATTTTGTCATCTGAGAAAAATAACCATGAGCTCCAAATCTATGCCACCTTTTTTTTTTGTCCTGGGATTAAAGACAGACACATGACCCATCAGGATCTGCCTTTACAAACTTGAACTGTGGAACAAAACATTTATAAACTCTCAGTGTTCATCAGAAGCCTAATTTTTTAAGCACATAAATAGTCTACTGTTCCCAGCACACAGGCTCTAGTCTTTCTTTACCTTCGTGTTCTCTCCGTCTGCTCCCTCCTTCCTCTGCCAATGTCAGAAACAGGAAATCACTGTCATGCACTGGCACAGTCTTATTTGTAGCTTTAGTTTACTTTATGTCCATTTGGACTTTATTACAGAGTTTATTTTAGAGGCAGATGTTGTAAATATCTATTGATCTAGAGGAACCTTTAGTTCAGCCTTAACAATGTTGCCTGGTATATAACTCATTCAGCAGTTTAATAGCTAGACATTTCTTTTCCTTCCTCTGTGCTTGAAGGAAAAGAATGAAAGGGTTTTAAAGAGTGAAGTGCAGATGCACTTTAACCCTTCCGTGCATCGTGTTCACACTTGGTAGACTATGTGGTTAGTTTAAGGCTCCTACTATGTTTTATAAAAATCTAAAACGGAAATCAACTTTTAAATACATGAGAGTGTTTGTGTAAATTAATATAGAAATATTAATAACAGAAATATTAGAGTTAATTATTTTTGAACTAAGATTGAATTTTGTATTTGTTTTTAATAATAATAATAATTATTATTAATTAATTATTATTATTATTATTATTATTATTATTATTATTATTATTATTAATTTGTTAGTTTTTTTCTTTCTTTCTTTTTAATTTTTTATGGGGGGGGGTTTCAACAATGTATAAGACAACAAATTCAGGCATCCTGTTTTTTATTGTTTTGTTTTTTTACTCACGGACAGTTTGATTACTTTTTAATATAATTGATGTTTAGACAGAATCAAAATTCATACTTTATGCAATTTTACATAAAACAAAATTATTGAGAGAATAATGTGCATCTGCAAAGACAAGAAAGGGATAATAATGTGGCAGGAGGGTAATATATAATCCTCAGGATGATCTGTAGCTTGAGTTACTAAATTTTTCTGTCTGACCTTGATGCTCAGGTCTTCTCGAATGTCTCAGGAGATAAACTGTAGAACAGGACCAGAAGTAATAACAATCATTGTTTATTATTATGAACACTCAGTACAGTGTGCTGTGATTAGCTTACTGTATGAAGTCTTGGGTTTGTATATGTGTGTAAAGGGAATGAAATAGACCTGGACCTGGAGTTATAGCTGTTTACTATAAGCTTGAGCTGGGGACGTCCTGTTCATGACAAAACCTCATTTATTATAATTCTACACTTTTGAAATCTTTTGTTAGTAAATTGTAAAGCTTCTCGTCAGGTATTTGCTTAACACATTAATCTGAGCGTCAAGGATTCCATTTGTGTGCTGTTGGAGACTGAAGACTGAATAGTGGGTTGCAGTTTAGCAGGTGACCTGGAAAAGTGTTTACATGATGGACTTCATATGTGTACAGTGTGTCCATATGAGTACAGTGTGTCCAAATGTGTACAGTGTGTTCATATGTGTACAGTGTGTTCATATGTGTACAGTGTGTCCATATGTGTACAGTGTGTTCATATGTCTACAGTGTGTCCATATGTCTACAGTGTGTCCATATGTCTACAGTGTGTTCATATGTGTACAGTGTGTCCATATGTGTACAGTGTGTCCATATGTGTACAGTGTGTTCATATTTGTACAGTGTGTCCATATGTGTACATTGTGTTCATATGTGTACAGTGTGTCCATATGTGTACAGTGTGTCCATATGTGTACATTGTGTTCATATGTGTACAGTGTGTCCATATGTCTACAGTGTGTCCATATGAGTACAGTGTGTCCATATGTGTACAGTGTGTCCATATGAGTACATTGTGTTCATATGTGTACAGTGTGTCCATATGTGTACAGTGTGTCCATATGTGTACAGTGTGTCCATATGTGTACATTGTGTTCATATGTGTACAGTGTGTCCATATGTGTACAGTGTGTCCATATGTGTACAGTGTGTCCATATGTGTACAGTGTGTTCATATTTGTACAGTGTGTCCATATGTGTACATTGTGTTCATATGTGTACAGTGTGTCCATATGTGTACAGTGTGTCCATATGTGTACATTGTGTTCATATGTGTACAGTGTGTCCATATGTCTACAGTGTGTCCATATGAGTACAGTGTGTCCATATGTGTACAGTGTGTCCATATGAGTACATTGTGTTCATATGTGTACAGTGTGTCCATATGTGTACAGTGTGTCCATATGTGTACAGTGTGTCCATATGTGTACATTGTGTTCATATGTGTACAGTGTGTCCATATGTGTACAGTGTGTCCATATGTGTACAGTGTGTCCATATGAGTACAGTGTGTTCATATTTGTACAGTGTGTCCATATGTGTACATTGTGTTCATATGTGTACAGTGTGTCCATATGTCTACAGTGTGTCCATATGAGTACAGTGTGTCCATATGTGTACAGTGTGTCCATATGTGTACAGTGTGTTCATATGTGTACAGTGTGTCCATATGTCTACAGTGTGTCCATATGTGTACAGTGTGTCCATATGTGTACAGTGTGTCCATATGTGTACAGTGTGTCCATATGAGTACAGTGTGTTCATATTTGTACAGTGTGTCCATATGTGTACATTGTGTTCATATGTGTACAGTGTGTCCATATGTGTACAGTGTGTCCATATGTGTACAGTGTGTCCATATGTGTACATTGTGTTCATATGTGTACAGTGTGTCCATATGTGTACAGTGTGTCCATATGTGTACAGTGTGTCCATATGAGTACAGTGTGTTCATATTTGTACAGTGTGTCCATATGTGTACATTGTGTTCATATGTGTACAGTGTGTCCATATGTCTACAGTGTGTCCATATGAGTACAGTGTGTCCATATGTGTACAGTGTGTCCATATGTGTACAGTGTGTCCATATGAGTACAGTGTGTTCATATTTGTACAGTGTGTCCATATGTGTACATTGTGTTCATATGTGTACAGTGTGTCCATATGTCTACAGTGTGTCCATATGTGTACAGTGTGTCCATATGTGTACAGTGTGTACATATGTGTACAGTTATCATGCCCCAAAGCTGTCAGAGGTGATAATAATGAAGAGCAGAAATACACGAGAAAGACACGACATATGCTTAAAAACTAGAACTTCTTCCTCGTTAATTTATTTCTTTGTATGAAGTGATTTCATTTAGGTTCTGTCAGTGCTCTCTCTCTGTCTCTCTCTCTCTCTCTCTCTCTCTCTCTCTCTCTCTCTCTCTCTCTCTCTCTCTCCTTCTCTCTCTCTCTCTCTCTCTCTCTCTCTCTCTCTCTCTCTCTCTCTCTCTCTCTCTCTCTCTCTCTCTCTCTCAGTATTTAGAAGGCTGGACTCTTCAAGCTCTTCATGTCTGCGTGACTCCAGAGTCAAGGAATTCCCGCTCTGTCATGGGAAAGTGTTAGCTGAGAGAGAGGAGAGCTTTGCCACTCCAAATCTCCTTTTGTTTGAGAGCTCTTAATTGGGTCCTCCATTCCAAAGGAAGGTGCTAAATGAGGGACTTGAAATTTATTTTTCCCCATCAATTAAACAAAAAGAACAATATGGTCCCGGAGCAGGAAAACGGCCGCTTCTTCTCGAACACCTTTTTTTTTTTAAAAAAAAGAAAAAGAAAGAAAGACGGGAAAAAAAGCAGGGAGTGAAGCTGTGGGAATGGCGTGCTCTCGGCACGGCCGTGTCGACGCTGGAGCAGGAGTGTGAGAAGGCTGTATTTACACGGCTTAAGCTTGTCACTGCGGCTGTGGACCGCACAGATAACCTGACTATTACAAGCGTCGTGTCTGTGTGCCGAGATGGCAGTCAGCTGCTTCATATTAGGCCAATTTAATTAGACTCGTTTCAATAGAATTAATTAGTGGAGTGCCACATTCAAATAGGGAGGTGATTGAAATCATGTTTTTTTTTTTTTCCTTTCGTGCCCCTTTAAAAAGCATTGTTTCATAATTTAATTTTACAAATACTTTAATGGGAGCTCAAATTTGTCAGCTATTTGAGGAAAGGCGTCAGGATTTTGGGAACTAGTCGAAATCTTTGTCGTATTATTCACATAATTAATAATTCAGCATGAAGGTGTGAACGCCGGTGTTTTTTTCTATCAGCGCAGTAAAAGAAGTATGTGCGATTATAATTACAGCTACAATCGTCACCAGCTCTGATATGCTTGCAAGGGAATTCTCACTGGAAATGATTGAAAAACAGGCCTAGTTCAGATTTACTGCGATGAGTCATCCACTTTTTTTTTTTTTACTTCTCTGAGACCAATTTAAAAGTGTGTGTGTGTGTGTTTGTGTGTGTGTAGATATGACATTCCCTCCCTTTACACGATCGGTTCTGCCCGATTTGACTCCACACAACTGTGTCCTCTGCCCTCTCTGATATAAATGTTGCACTTTGATAAACATTACGAGTCTAAAAGGTGCTGATATTTGCACTGTAAAATTTTCTCTCTCCTTCTCAGCACATAGGCTTTTACTTCTGAAGTATACATCTCCACAACATTTGATATGGAGATAAGTGTGAGGGGGAAAAAGGAAGATATTTGCATATTTCTGTGTTGCTCCGCTGCATGTGGTAGGTAAATTTTTAATCAGTACAGAGGAAAAATTAATTTGCTATCCCAGAAAGAAGGAGAGGGACCAGTGGGATGCTTACTGTTTCATTAGCAGTGTTTTGTCAAAACAGCACCAACTGGCAGAGGATGAGAGAGAAAGAGAGAAAGAAATAGAGAGAGAGAGCAGCAGACTTCACATGTTGCTAGATATTAAAGTGCATAATATATGCATTCTCATGCACCTATGCTGGCATCTTTTTTTTCTCTTAGATTTTGCATAAGGAAAACCAGGGAGATGGCACAGGCATAGCAGCCAGAGCGTGCAGAACAAACGAACGCCTGCACTTTCAGTTTGTTTCTTACTCTCAGCAGGACGCACGAGGCTCTGAGACAATCCTAGTGCAAGCCGCCTTCTCTCTCTCTCTCTCTCTCTCTCTCTCTCTCTCTCTCTCTCTCTCTCTCTCTCTCTCTCTCTCTATCTCTCTCTCTCTCTCTCTCTCTTTCTGTCGGTCTCTCTGTTATGTTCTCTCTTTCAGGCAAAAGCTCGCCTGGAGAATTTTAGATGTTCAGTCCATCGATATCCTCACGGCAAGCTCGATTAATTATATAAGGCAAGAGCGCAGGCATGTGTTTCTGGCCGCAACCTGTTTTTTTTTTTTTTTTACGGCTCTGAGGGAAGGCGGCGTGAAGGCAGATGGAGGGAGCGAAAGGAAGAATGAAAGGCGTTCTTGCCAAGTCTCAGCTGAGGGGAAACAATTTAGAGTGTTAGCAACTGTTTGATAAGAGGTTAACAACAGTGCGAGCCTTCCTCCTACACGCACAGAACGGCACAGGACCAGAGGGAGAGCAGCCGCAGCGCAGTCTGGCAATCAGCAGCATGAACGCGTTTATGCACAGAAGCTTTATGGAAGGCAGAGTTTTGTGGAAGCGTGAGGAATTAGACGCACAGAAAGAACGCCTGTGATTTGTGTAAACACGGCAAGAGAAAACGGGATCCAAGATTTGAAAGATGGCTTCCAGTCTAAAGTGTTTTTGAACTGTCATATAATGTCAAAGATGGTTTAGGAAAGGTGTGATTGATGGGATAATCTCTTCATTTCACATCTGTGTATAATATTCTGGCCTGGGATTGATCGCAGTCCTCAGCTTTGAATGTAAAACTGTTGAGTACTGTATGAAGTCGTGTCCATGGTTTTTAGTTGAGTTGCGATTCATACAATAAATAATATGTGTCTAAAAATAGAGGACTGCTTCTTTAAGTGGAGAAGGAATTAAGGTTACACACACACACACACACACACACACACACACACACACACACACACACACACACACACACACACACACCAGTTAATGCTGGTGTATACTGATTAGTGTTGGATTATAAAGTTTAGTGCTGGTTTAAACTGGTTAGCACTGGTGTACACTGGTTAGTGCTGGTGTATACTGGTTAGCACTGCTGTACACTTGCCAGTGCTGGTGTATACTTGTTAGTGCTGGTGTACACTGGTTATTGCTGGTTTATAATGCTTAGTGCTGGTGTAAACTGGTTAGTGTAAGTATATTATGGTTAGTGATGGTTTATAGCAGTATAGCTATGCTGATTTATGATGTTGTTTTTGCAGTTGTTGTTTCTCAGCAAAGGAATGAGCAATAATTAAACTGATGGTGAGGACTGATGACGTAATTTCCCCGATGTCCAGACTGGGTAGCAGATATGTGGCCTCTGTGCAAGGTGGCGTGATGAAGCGTGACCTTCTCCATCTCCTCCTCTCCTGTGTGTCCCTTCCTCCATTCCCTGACCTCTTCTGCGCTCGCAGCTCATGCTGTACTGTATATCTCACACTGCTTTTGCTCTCACTTGGGGCCTGAGGCTCAATATCGGAGGTCCCTTGACTGACTATAAATTACCTATGAGCAGTGTGTTCATTTGTAGAAGTAGACCTCAGCGGTTGGCATTGAGTAAAGTGAATCTGTGCAGTGGACCTAGCAATTCAGTGCAGTTAGAGACCACTTGCAGCTGCAGAAGGAAAAAAGGTCACCGGTTAGAGAGGGTCCAGATCATGAGCTAGCTGTAGATTTCTTTTGCATACACACTGTTTTCATCCTGCCGACTTCATCCACCTCTGCGTTTCGGGCTTTTGCAGTAAGCGATGTTCCACAACCCGTATGCTTGGGGGGAAAAAAAAGGTAGCAACAAGAATACGCCCTTATGTGATTCTGGCAGCTCATTGGCTGGCAGCATGATGCATTTCTATCCTGAAATTCTTTCCTGGAGAGCTTTAAAAGGATATAAGCTTTGTGCATTTGGCTGGGGGACTTTGGTCTGCCTTTCATGAAAGAAAAGCGATTTCTGCTCTCCTGTATGAGCTCTACTTGTGGACTATGAAAGCTACACACACACACACACACACACACACACACACACACACACACACACACACACACACACACACACACACACACAGTGAGTCTGGATATTTTACAGTACTTTTATCAGAGCAGTTGCAAACTCCACTGGTGTTAACTCAGTTTAAAGATATACAGAATATCCACCATCGAAATATCAAATATCGAAAAAAAAAACCAGATAATTTTTTTTTTTTTTTTACCCAGTTTTGCTGAGCCTGTTCTTACCGTAGTCTCAGATTCCTCTTCTTTGTTTGTGACAGGAGCGAAATCTGACCATGGTCTTCTTCAGTTGTAGATCAGGTCCCAGGATTAGACATGTTGTGTATTCGTGTAATGCTTTTCTGTTCACTACGTTTGTAAACACTGCTTATTTGAATGACCGTAGCTTTTCGAAGTTCTGCTCACACCAGGCTAACATTTCTCCTATGACCTCAAAGGCTTTCTACTGGAAGAAGTTACTTGTTTTTAGCACCATGCTGTGCTCAAAGATTTCTGAAATACTCAAACTCAACAAACATACCTTGTTTAAAAAAAGTCACCAGACTTTTTTCCCTATTCCGTTGTGTATGATGTGAACAATACCCGAAGCTTGTGACCTGTACCGGTATGATTTTATGCATTGTGTAGCTGCCACGTGATTGGCTGATTGGGTACTTGAGTGATCACCATGTGCATTGAATATTGAATAAATTGTACATTCAGTTTGTTTCACCCTCAAAGCAGCGACACGTCTATGTGAACTATGTTTCTATCTTTTCTCAGGTTGTTAGTATGAACCTCTGATATCGTCAGAGAGCTGGAGAGACGAATGAAGTCAGTGTGTTGCAGCAGGTTGCTATAACACTCTGAGTACCACTGGCTTTTCTCTCTCTCTCTTTCTCTCTCTCTCTCTCTCTCTCTCTCTCTCTCTCTCTCTCTCTCTCTCTCTCTCTTCGAGTGCGACAGGATCCGCTGGCTAGAGCATTGTTCATTTGTTTCTTTCTGGAAGGTTGCTCCTGGAAGGCTGTTTTCTTGCCCGCCTTTGGACACTTTACCCACCGCTCTGTGCCAAAGTGCACTCATCTGCAAAACTCTCCAAGCACCCTTTAACACATTTACCTCACTTCAGCTACCTTAAATATGTGCTTTTGAAAGAAAAGCGCTACATTTCACCAGCTATACAATTGTGATTTATGTCCAAACATTTGAGAGAAAAGCGTTTCAAGGCCTTTTATAAAAACGTACGCTAGAAGCAGTAGAACATTATTTACTGTGCTCTATGCCGAAGATATTTACATGATCTAGTCTAGTTTGTTTCTGCTCAGTGGTCCATCGATACCCATTTGTTCTGTTTTTTAGTGAAAAATAAAGAACTGCAGAAGTTAACACACTGATACGTGCAGCCAAATGCTGATTTACTGCACAGTCAGTGCCGAGCAGGCTGTTAGCCATATAGAGCGGGCAACTACTGAATAGGATTTGAGTCCAGGGTTCAAATAAAAGGCTGGATTTCCAATGTACTAAACCATGAAGTGTCCTGGAGGGACCGTAGTCGGCTTCCAGAGTATTTTGGGTTTTTGTAGGATTGCTGGGATTACAATTATGGCTTGCCTTTTCCAGCCTTTTCAAAAGCTAGATTTATTAGCTTTAGCTTATGCAAGAGTTTCTAATATTGTCAATAATGGTGTTAGCTTTGAGATAAATGGTTAAGTGTGGAATCAAGAGTGATTACCATCACATTTTCAGGACAACAGCTCATTATTAAAGACACAGACTTTAATAATGATGTACTCAAATGATGTACTACAAAATATGCACTTACACTATGTACTATGTCCTCTAGCATCTAGTGTATAATGTGAGAAGAGCCTATGGAACAATAAGGTTGTTTTGATAAGCGTAAGTGTAAACCGTTTCCCAGTCGATGGCATATGACGTCAAGCACACCTAACACCATGTCGCTAGATTAAGCAGAATGCAGTGATTTTTTACAATGTTAAAAAAGTCTAAAGTTTAAAAGACTTTTGTAAGCCGTCTTGTCCTTCAGCAGGACCGACTGATACTTTGTCAGTCCCTAAAGGATTTCACAATTTTGCAATCGCAGAAATGAACACAATGTCAAGCTCAGCCATCTTCTGAGGAACTTGCAATTTTTGAAAATTACAGATTTGGTCTGAGACACCTTGTGTGATGTCATCAAACAACCGTTCAGTCAAAGCTCTCTCTATTCACATGTTTCGAACATGAGTACAACTCTCATAGAAAGTCACAACATACTCTACGTGTCATCACTGGTAGGAGTTTAAAAGAAGAATCACGTGCTCATAAATTTAATTTAAGTAATTGTAAATTTTGAAAAAACCCCAGCAATTTCACGTCTCCTGACCTGTCATCTATTGTGAACATGTCTATGTATGTTTAAATATACAGACATCCTTACTCCATCACTTAAACAAGATCTGCTTCATTCTAAATCCCAAATATTCGTACTCGTGCTTAATAGGAAGCTCTGCACTGTTCTTGTGAAATAAACAGTGTTAACTGCCAGTATGGCCCATATGACAGATTTTATTATTCACCAGTTATCAACTATATTATTATGCAAATAGCTTTCAGGTTTTTGTACAATGTTGGCTTCAAGCATGCACTCGCATAGCTTTATAATTATAGCCTGTGTACGTTAACCATGAGGCTTTCAGTACAAAATAAAAAAAAGCTAATGTTGGATTACAAACATGTTGTGGATGATTGACTAATATGGGGTAAGTGGAAATGAGATACATTTCATGTTTGAATTCGAAGAGATTTTTTTTTTTAGTAAGTGAAACAATAAGACACAGCAACACAAAGTGAAATACCAAATTCGTTATCTTTATATCTCTGATTAAAAGCTGTGATTACAGAAGAAGGTGATTGATGAACTTTTAAAGGCCACATGTTGTCTGAGTGGAAAGTAGTGGACTTTTGTTGTCTTGTCCAGCCGCAGCAGGATGACATGTTTACCTGTTGTGTAAGGCCTCTCTGCAGCCTGCCACATGCAGAATGCAGAGCATCATGAAATCTAACAAAGCCCAATTCATCATGACGGGTGTGAAACAGGCTTGACCCTCGACCTATGACCCTTGGCTTTCTGATTGGAAGGAGGCAGAGGCCCTGCAGTGCCCTGGGCTGCTGCAATCCACAAACCAACCCCTCCACACACACACACACACTGCCGTGAAATCGATAACGCTATATCTTTGCTCGAGACCTGCGCACTGACCCTGATTGCTGCTCTCACGCCAAAGCGCAATTGGTCTGAACAGTGGGGCCTGGGAATAAAACAAGCCGGTGCTGACGTGAAACAGCTCCCTTGAATCATGCTCCAAGAGACCCACTCACCTTGGCCTGGGTTATAATTATACATCACATGAAAGGACAAATGCCTTTTATTATTGATCATCGGCAGCGAGGTTGCACGGCACTCTTGTGCACTGAGCCTGTAAATAAGCAATAGTGACTGGCTGCTCTGGCTCCGTCAAAATCCAACAACCAGGGTGCATGCTGTAAAAAAGGGGGTGTGTGAGTCTGTGTGTGTTTGTGTTGTGTTGTGTGTGTAAGTAAATTGTAGGTTAAACGGAACACACACTGTGCCACCAGCTGTACAGCTCATAAAGGTGAAAGATTCTGCAGAGGTGACTCCGCCTCATCCTTTTCTTAGTTATGGCATCTCATTTCTTGTAGTTCTCAACCTTCTCAACCTTATTTACCAACACTAAGCTAAAATGCCAGGATGGGAAAGAATGCAAACCTGAAATGCATAGCATTATATATTTAGTTAGGAGCACAGTTCAGTACAGTTTATGTGCAGCACAATACAGTACTTCACGATCAAAGGCTGTAATTTTTACATTTTCCAGCTTTTTTGCAGTTTTGGGCAGAGACGAGAAATTGTCGTGTGATGTCATCACAACACACATTCAGCCACAGCACACTTCTGTTCACATTTGTGGAACATGAGGTCAGCTAAGTGACAAAGTCATTTGTGTTCACGGGACGGAGTTTAAAAGGAGAAACCCGTGCTTGCAGTTTTGCCAGTTTAACTAGTTTTCCTCAATAAAAGTACCAAAAACTTCACAAATTGCAAAATCTGCAGCAGCATCAAACATTTTTGGCTAATGTACAGTAGTTTGTGCTGGATTTGTGTTGATGTATGTTATGTTATGTTATGTTATATGTTGATATACGATATACTGTATATCAACCACCAATCATGTCCAATCACTAATTTACATAAGAGTTCAATCTAAAATCGAACATTTACTTTTTATTCGTGTGTCCTTGTGATTTTATTCAGTCGAGGCAGTTTGTATAGCAGTTTGTACACTTGAACACCCTAGCTGCAGGATTAGAGCTGGACTCGCCGATGTTGAAGACTCTCATTCCATAAGCTTCATCTAATTTTACACATTTCACCCAGAATATTTCATTTATTAACCTTGTTCACAAAACGCTAGGATGTTCTCAGTAGAGGAAAAGAAACCTTCAGTGCCTTTTGTGTTAGAGCATATGGGTGATTGGAGTGGATTCATTACAGGCTTTCTGTGTATGAGAAGAGATCCTGAACTGATCCTGATTTGAGGTGTTTTGGAGCATTGTGGCAGATTTATGACGTACTAGTGGTGTAGTACATGTGGCAAAAATATCATAGTATACAGATCTATAGCACACATAGGGATGGTCACGTTTCCTAACAGAATAGTAGTCAAGTCAAAATAAGGTTATTTCATATCTATAACAATAATTACTGTGTTTAACTGGAAAAAGGTGGACAATTAAATATGAACGATTTTTTTGTTAAATCTGTAGATGACACACATTATCTCTGAAGCGTGTAACGTATCACAGTTGAGTTATATTCTTACATCGATTGGTCAGGTGTTGCTTCACTTCCTGTAACAGCTCTGACAGTCGTGCCAGCCGTCAAACAACTGACCTCTTTATATCGATGTGCTTGTTCTAACAGTATTAGTACGAGTTATTTAACAAAGAAAAGCACCAACAGCCAGAAATATATAAGTATGTGTAATATGTTCTACACTACACAAACATGCTGTGGTATACGAGGAGCTACATTTGTGATGCGTTGTCATGATCAAAATCAGCAGCTTCTCTCCAAGCCGTTGTTGATTGTTTTCCATGTCCAGCATGTCCTGATCATGGTTTAGTCCTTATATATCACCCTGCACCACTAATGCTAGGTGATTCTTACTGCCACACAATTTCAAACCAATCAAAGACCAAAATCAAATGGATCACTGTTTAAACAGAGCGTTATTAATTTTTAGCTTCATTCGTATTTGAAATCAAAACATTCCTTCACTGTAACTGACATTAGTTAGCAATCACGTTTAGTCATGAGTGTTTTATTTAAAAATGTTTCCCAGTGACTTTTAGCATCTGTTATCCATTGATTTTGCCCTACAAACGATCAGTTATTTTTTTAATGGTCTTGCAAATGTTAATGTTTAATTTATCCATCAATCCGTTCATCCATTCTCTCCACCGCTTATCCTACTGGGTTGCGGGAACCTGGAGTCTGTCCCAGGAGACTCGAGGCACAAGGCAGAATAGACCCTGGACAGGATGCCAGACTATATCACATGGCACAGTCTCACACTACAGACGAGCTAAAGATGACAATCAGCCTACAACACATGTCTTTGGACTGGGGAGGAAACCAGAGCACCTACTCTAAAAGATATCTAAAATATGTCTATAGTACTTGTTTACGTCTTTCGTCTCAAATCCAAATTTTCAGGAGTCTGTTTTCTGTGATGCAATCCAGAAAACTTTCAAGCAGATTTGATCTAAGTGACTTTAGCGCATTCTAGATAGAGCTGAGAGTAAAGGCATGGGCTGTTACTCCATTTACTTATTAAGGTCTTATTAGGTTACACGAAACTCCAAAGTCAGCCCACATGGAATGAAGTCAAATCTCCATCATTTCCTCATTTCTTTACAGTTTCTTTTGCGATTGGATGTTGTGAGAATCTTTTGGTTCCCAAACGGAGATGGACAAGATAAATAGTTAACAGTCCCTCCTTTGATTGCGTTTAGTAGCGACTGAAATCTCACATAAAGAAGCGCTTTCATAAGGCCAAGAGGCCGTTAGTTCCACAGAGGCGCGAGCTAAGCTGCTTGGCTTTGATCCTGAAACCACATCCAAGGCCAGTAAACTGCGTGCTTTGTTACCCTGTCGCAATAGCTCTAGAAAAAAGACCCACACAGCGCCTCCTATCTCCCTCCCTCCTTCTTCTGGCAGCGTGCTTTTACATTCGTTGTACTTATCACTGAACGGCAGAACCTGAGTTCAGTTTGGTTACGCATGAAAGTGAAATTTAACTCCCTGGCTTGTCACGTATCAAAAATGTTTGCTCGCAATTGTTTAAAAAAATCATTTTACTATGAAGTAGGTTGCTTTCAGCCGAGGCATGGCGAGATGGATTGCTTTCTCGAGTTTTTGACAGGTGTAATTGTTAAGGCATCATCTGTTCTTGTTTGCACAAAATACATTTTAGCCAACTGTAGGACTTGCCTGCTAATCTTTCTCCCATCATTCCTTTCTTTGCTTGCCACTAGACAAATCCCCTGTTATTTGACCAGATGGTGGAAAATCCATTCTCATGATAAGTTGCTTCTAGTTTGCATTTAGATTACCTGCAAAAATGGAACAATTTACTACCCTGCCTCTAACCATAACTTGCCTTTTTTCTTAGTATAGATTTGACTGACTTGTTACAAATTATATAAATCTTGATGAGTGTGTTAAAATGGGCGGTAAGGCCAGCAGGGAGGGAGAACTCCAGAAGCCCCCTACTGCATACGCTGTGTGTTTCTGCTTCCCCAAGAGCTTTTCCAACTTGGCCTGCTTTGCCTGGTGAACTCCTTTTAACGTTTACAGTAAATGAGAGAAGTTGCTGAAACAGTAATTTCCAGATGAATCTCTACTAACTAGCGGACCTCCTGTACTTCTGACACCACCACCGTGTACCGTGCTGCTTGCGATGCTGATATTCTGTCGAGAGACAAGTGCTCGTGCTCAGTCTGTGAACATAATTAATAATCTACAAAAGATGATTGGCAACTAAATCTAAACGAAATAAATCACCGTTTGGAAATGCAGAAGAGCGCATCGGAGGAGAGTTAAGCACGCTTTTAGCTACGCCGGCTACGTAAGAGACTGCGGCCCAGCTGCCATCCTGCCTCCAGATACCCATGGAAGGTGTATTATGGATAAATTATCTGTCACCTTTCTCAGTCTTCCTGTGCCGTGATGAGCTCTAATTTGCATAATCCTTTTAAGGAGTCAAATTATACTGTCATGTAGCAGATTTAACATGCTAGCCAGGATTCCATTGCTCTGCCGCTAATTAGCATGTCCATTGTGGTGCGTTTAAATTTACTGCTCGCTTCCTTGCCACAGACAGTTGAATACACCTGTCCATTTCCTGACCCAGAGTACAATTTGCCTGTCATAATGAGAGGCTATTTTCATATTCTTTCCCTTTTCTCCACTTAAGACATCTTAGATCAATCAGAATGGAGGCCGAGCGATACAAAAAAGGAGAAGAATCCTGAGAAGTGATTAAATGTTGAAGCAAGGATTTTTATAGCAATTTTGAGACTTCAATAGTTAAGCCTTCCTCCCTGCCAATGGATCTGTCTGTGCCAGCTTAATCCGCTGCACTTGTAACGACATATTTAACAAAAGAATGACAAAAGATGAATGAATGATGATCGAATGTGTGTGTGAGTCACAGCTTGTATCTCTTGTTGCACAAATACAGACCCATCACTAATAACAGAAGAGGTGAAAAGGAGACAGAATAAACCAAACCAGCTGTTTTTACGGTGTGCAAGCTTCATCCTGACCCCTTGCTGAACGTTGAGGCTTATGCAGCTGATTGACACACGCCGGCCAGAACAGTGTCCACCTCGATCATCTTTCCTGAGGTCTTCTCACCTAATAACAGGATGCATGCTCACCTGTCAAGCCTCTTGTTTTCCTCCCTGAAAACCTCCAAACCAACAGGAAATTAAAGTCGCACCCAGTGGCAGCCACTTGGACTTTTCATTTTCAACCAACATTTTATTGATATCTCTAATGAAAATCAGAGGGGTCAGCGTGATAAAGCTGTGGCGAGAGACCTCTCCAGGCAAACAACTTCTAATCATCCCATTTTCTAAGTTTGGGAAGGTTTGCTGCTGATTCTGTATTTGCTCAACATAAGTGGCATGGCGTGACTCGAGATCTCCATCTTCAATCAAGAGCAAACTGCCAGTTCCACCAAACGTACAGATTGGAGGATGGACGGAACGAAATTTTAATACTTTCAGACTAATTGCGCTTTGAATCCCATTACTTTAATTTGAGTCTGATGAAAAAATGTAGAAGGCGCTGGCCGGAGCGCCTGCGTTATTAACCGCTTGTCCGGCACGCTCTCTTTTCAGCCTTGTCTTCCTCTTTCTCTCTCTCTCTCTCTCTCTCTCTCTCTCTCTCTCTCTCTCCCTCTCTCTCTCTCTCCTCTCTCTCTCCCTCTCCATCCGCACAGATTCATTTGCTCAGTGTTTTATTGTGACATTCAGCGAAGGTCACAGACCCCCCCCCCCCTTTCCTGTGGTGCCTGGTGTTCAGCAGGGCCTTCAGCCAAACCAGCCATCACTGCATGATCCAGACTGCATGTTTTGTACGCCATCCAAGCAAGAGCGGCACTGCTGACAAATGCTGTAATGATTCTGGCCCTGGCATCAGTCTCGCCACCTGACTGAGAGATTCTGCACCCATTTGTTCTCAAGCACTCAGTTTCACAGAGCATCATTTTCGCACCGAAGTCACTCTTCTTGGTGCAAAATCCACACTTGGGGTATTCAATACAGTGATGGGATTTCCCCACCATGCCTTGACAAGCATAGATCATTTTGGTCATCTGACCTCATATTTTATTTATTTGTTTGTTTTCCAAAAAACTGTACCCAAAAATCTACGGCCTGAAGGGACTCAATAGTTGGTGTCTGTCCGTCTGCGGCATGTAAGATTGTAAGCGATAGATAGATGATAGTGATTTCATCGCTGGTGAAGCTGTTTTTAGTTTTCCTCCACATCTTGGTGTCTTGGCCACCTTGTAAGCTTTCTACCCTGGGGAGTACCCATGCTTGCACAGATGCCATCACCTCCTCACACCTATTCCAGCTGAGCGACTGCTGTTAGCCTAACGCCTGTCCCGTCTGCCGAGGCGCCTGGCCTGCCTTTCTATGTCTGCACGCCAGAGCTAACCACAGCCAGCAAATCATTACATAGGGAGCCTAGCCAAAGTTTTAAATACCAGAAAATAACACCATTTACCACATGCAGGGCAATTATTTCTGTGAAAAATTACCCAGGGGTTTTTATTTGTGATAACTATCCCCCCCCACCCCACCCCCCCATCCAGACCAAACCCCATCCCAACCCCCTCCGGCCCCCTCCTTTCTTACCGTAGAAAGACTACGCGCAGTCGTCTCTTTCAGGTCTGCACGAAACCCCTCATTAATATTTATGGCCTGCTTTGCGAAGAAACAGTGATAAGCGCTGGTTGAATATTAAGTTTGACTTTATTTAAAAACATATTATAAATCTCCACTAAATTAAAGAAAGAAGGGAGAGAAAACCTTGAAAGAAAGGTAAAGGAAAGTAGCAGCCCCTTTGTTAGCATGTTAAAACAGCTCATTTCGGAGGTAGCACATGGCCACTGGCAGAGTCCAGCAGAAATAGACACTTCTCAGTGATTTAGCAAGCACACAGGCAACCTTTTTTGAAAAGTGTAAGAAATGCAGAGGTCTCTGGTGGCTCTGTGGCCTTCCTGTCACTTCATAGCTAAGTCAACTTCTCTGTTCAGGTACAGCAGGAGAGCCTTGAATTGTCTGAGTGCAAGCTGACAGGCTCGACTCTATTTGGACCATAAATATGAATTAGTGTCTTCATATATATAGTGTCTCGGTGTGAGAGGGAATGGAGAGCTGTAATGGCCTGCAGAGTGAGAGATCTGCCTCGAGTCTGTAGGACAAAAAGCGTGATGTACGAAATATGATAAAACTGTGACTTCTAACGCTATCTAGAGTGGATAGAAAGAATCTGTACACCCCAGGGGATTTAACAAAGCATCAGTTAAGGGATGTGCACATGTATGAAAGCAATTTTTTTTCTTTTTTTCTTTGCCTAAAACATTTCTATTTGTTTCTTGAATGTTGTTGCTTGCTGTATCACATTAAAGTTGGACAAAGAACTGACGTGATAAATCATTTTCATGTTTTCATTTTCATTCTCTACATGACAAAAAAGTATTTTAGCAGGGGCGTGTAGACTTCTTAAGAAATGTATTGGCAAACCTTAAGAATTCAAATCAGCCTCAGATCAGCTTTAATAAACCACAGTTTCAAGACAGAACTAGCAACAGCTGCAAGTTTTCATGTATTAATGCACGAATTGTCCTTTTTAATACACGTTTGAACTTTTGATAGTTACATGTAATGTTGTGGAACATCCTCAATATAAGCTGCTTCCTGTTATCATTGACGTTATTGCTGCTATTGACAACTGCTCCCTCTCCAGACACTATTAAAACTGCATTAACAGTAAACACTGGTAGCATCATGTCCAGGTTCTAGAGAAACCAGGACCCCTGTCCTGTATATTCTAGTGTTTCCTCAAACAAAACCACTTCACCTCAGTGTTAATTAGACAATTGTTTGGATTTGTGGTATTGGGGCAAGGAAAACACTGGGTATAAATGTGTATGATGGGGTTACTCCAGACCCTAAACACCCACTGGAAATATTGTATCAGTATCAGTGAATGAGCTTTACTTCTTCATTCACTCGCTCACACTAAATGCATCTTTTTTTTTACCAGAGACCAAAAAATGGAATTTGCACCTGTTTTTTGGTTCATGTTCATTGAATTTCATTGTCATGTCCCACTGCATAGTGAAGCTTAATGAATCATATAAAAATGCCTCATTTTGCTTTTACCTTGCCTACTAGGGTCAATATTTTCATAGAAAAAAATATTTTTCCACACAATCTTCAAAGTAAATGGTGATATCAAACCTCTGATATGCCCCAAGTTTTCAGATGAAAACATCTAAAACATATCAGGTAACAAAACAAGTAAAACCTTCTTACACCGAAAGCCGCCAGTGTCCCGATTAATTTTTATATCAGGCTTGCAACCAATCTATATTCCACTGGCAGACTGCAACTCCAGTGTACTGGGAAAAATGGTTAACACTGGTCAGGGTCACAGTGGACCTGAAGCCTGCACATAAGACAGGAACTTACCCTGGATTGAACACCAGTCTATTGCAGGGCACGATACACACACACACATTCACATCAAAGGGCAGTTTTGTGTTGCCAATTCTCTTCCCAGCATGCTTTTAGGAGATGGGTGGAAGCCAGAAAACCCAGAACAAACCCACATAGCAACAGAACAAACTCTAAACTCTATAGAATGGAATTGTGCCACTGGACGCTTGCCTCACTGAGAAGACTGTATATGAAATCTAATCACACTCCATTGTGCCACTGGTGCAAGCTTCTTCTTTTTTTTCCTGACAATAAGAGAAGTTGATTTTATTGAATATTGCACCAGCACTTAGCCGTGCCTCATGATAAAGTATTTATTCCTAACACATCGACGCTCGGTGAATCTATCTCTCGTACCCACATGCACCAGTGCTGTGATCTTTATGGCTTATTTTTCATTTGCTCTATGGTAATTAAAATACATCCCTTAGAGGCGGTGTGCACGCTAGCTGTAATGATATGAAAGAATTGTTACGGCATCTCTCCGTTCCACAGTAAGACTACAGCACAATAAGGAGAAAGCTTATTTAACCCTTCAGAAAGCACTTCTATTCGATTTGGCACACAATACAATTTCACGTCTTAGGTTCTGAGCAATTCTAGACCTCTGTTCATAAAACACTATCAGTTTTAGGTTTAGAACTAAGAGAGCAGGGCTTGGAGTCAGTATTACTGGATAATTGGCAGCCATGTCAGAGGGATCAAATCCTGATATTCCACATCCGCCTTTTTTTTAAGGAGGTCAGTGTGATATCAGTGTCATTATATTGTGCTCCGTTCCTTTTCTGCCTCACGTGTCATGATGTTGCCTGGTTGCTGGATGGCATGATGGATATTGTACAGAGGCTCTCACGAAAAAGGACTGGGATGTTCCCTACTGTGAAGAAAAGATAAAGGAAGATGATGTAGCTCTCAGAGCGTCTTTGCCTTGCTGCTGGGTCTTCGTTTTTTTTTTTTTTTTTTCATTCCACCACCCAGATTAACTGCCATTATAAAAGCGCAGCATGCGGAGAGCACTTTATATGACTCAAACTGTAAATGGCACAGCGGTACAGATCAGCTCTTTCACATAGCGGAGGTCTAAAAGCAGACTGTTCAGCCACTGTTAAAGGCTCCACTGTAAACACTGAAGATCAGATGCGGTTTCAGTGCAACTCAACGTTATTAACTGGAATTTCGTCATGTTGCTTCTTCTTTTTGGGAGCTTTCCCACTGGCGGATTAGTCAGAATCAGAGCACGGTTCTCATGACGACAGGCGCAACACGCACACACACATACACACAGGTGTGGTGGCTGGGCCCCAATAGAGTATCACTCCACCCTTTACCAGGGGGCAGATAGTTCTTGCCAAGCAACAGAGTTTTCTTGACTAGCGGCTTCAGCTCGCACATGCTTGCTAATTAATCACAGCTGCGCCGTTTAGCTCTTAAAATGTGATTTGAGGTGTCAAAGATCAAACATGCAGAGGTTTGTTAACAGCCCCAAGGTTCGTGTGCACGTGTGAGCACGTGTGTGTGTGTGTGTTATAATTACTAGGAGATTTAAACCTGTTCTTATATCAAATGCTAAGAAAAGTCTTTCAGTCCAGAGCGTTGTTTTGACACGAGCCTTCAAAAAGGTTACACAAATCATCAAAGCGACTTTTGGCTCCAACATGTTTGCTCGATTTTTGCTCCCAGGGCCACCGACTTCCTCGCTTCCTTTAAATCCTCTCCTCTCCCTCCCCACAATAATCCACAATTAAGGTGAAAGGCAGACCTCGTGGATGGCGCAGCTTTCGCCTGTCATATTTTTAGAATTATAGCTACCAGCCATGCAAATCGTGGCATGGAAATTGTAGGTCTCAGAAGAATTCGAGGTGGCATGTTTTATTAAAAGGTTGTCAACAAATGAGCAGGGAGGCTTGTTCGAGACCTTGAGGCTCCGTGTATTCTGCTGAGCCAGATCAAGTATTATCAGAAACCTGCAATTACATGTAAAATTGAAATTATTTGTTGTCAGCGCTGCTATTTTACAACGCTCTCCTGTGCTACATTTGCATATGCAAATGGTTAAAGCGCTTTATTAAAGATGTTTAATAACGTGAGGCTGAGCTCGGTACTGAGGTGACCTATCCGGCAGAGGTTTTTCCTCCCATAAGGCTAAATATCTTGCTGAAGATCAGTTTTGCTCTATCTCAAGAGATGTAGGATCTGGCACTGTTGTAGTAATTAAAGAGCAGTGACTTGTGAAGCCTTTCCACTGAATCTTTCTGGGGACAAATGAGACTTAAACATGAAAGATCATAGTCATATATGAAAATGAAATGATTCGAGAGTAAAAGATCAGTGAGGTCTGACAGTAAGTGGGATAGAAGAGAGCTATTTAAAAAACGTATGTGTATATATATATATATATATATATATATATATATATATATATATATATATATATATATATATATGTATATATACTGTATACATAGTAGACTTTTCTTATTGGAAGATTATTCAGTTAAGATTGAAACAGTGTTTCATATAATGCTTATATTTTATTGAAAGATATAAGACAAATAGATGAGCTAGATACAGTACAGTATGTGGGAGATGGATTTTTATCAATGATGCAATAACAAAAAAAAAAACTGGACTTTTATCTCACCTTAGTATGTTAACTCTTAGTTTGGGCTTAATTGTGTCTTCCTTTACGTTAAAGTAATTCAGGATTTCTGTAGATGTGAAATTCTTGCTTTTGCTTCACTGTAACAACAGTAAGTTTTCTCTTAAGTCCTATCTAGACAGGATTACTTTCACTGGCCGATGTCTCTAATAATTTACTTTCGGGTGGTAAAACTCAGACGGGGATTATATTAATGAAGAGTTTCCTGCAGGTCGTTCTGTCTACAAACCCAGCTGCATCGCACATGCTCGTATTATCATGTTTATGTATTTGGCATCGTATCAAGTTCAATCAGAAACATGCAGCGTAACACCTGCTTATTCATTTGCTGCTTGAAAATAAATCCTTTTTGTTTTGTTTTTTTGTATACGTGAACATAAAGTGGTTTTATTCCTGAAGCTGATGTTATAACATCCCCTTTAGTCAGCCTTTGTGATGGAGCTATTTTGATTGATATTATATTTTGTTTCTGTTAATGGCTTCAAAATGTTGGCAACATGGCGATATAGTCATCATATAAGCTGTAAACAGGTACGTTGTTTGCGACTGTGTCGATCCATCGGTCAAAGCGTCCATCTTTTTATTATGCATGTTAGGTGATGAAACAAACTTTTTTTTTTTTTTTTTTTTTTATGAAAGTCTACCTGTGAAATTATCAACATATCTATCTGGATGGAAATAAAATGATAAGGAGTACATTAGGGTCAATAACTGTAGTTAATTTGGTCTGTAAGATTTTCCAAGGCAGAAGGAGAAAAACAGTCGAAATAAAACCATGCAAATGACAGAATTACTCCTGAACCCGATGTAAATATAATCCCTTCTGAATAGGGCTTTAGCATTCTGTTTAGAAAGATCAGTCATAGATAATCCATGACAGACAGATGCGCTCGGTGGAAGATAGTGTTTGCACACAGCACATAAATTATACTGTCATACATTTCACAATAGTTTGTGTATAAGGTGAAATGAATCGTTGTAATCGTTGCACACTGAAAAGTTTTTCAATTCAGTTTTATTGGTATAGCACTTTTAACAACATTTATTACTAAACTTTTATTTAGTAATATAAAAACTCAGAAGAAAAATGACCAAGTTTTAAATTTTAATTTGTATTTATCCCTAATGAGCAAGCCAGAGGCAACAGTGGTGAGAGACGATAAAAAATGAATGTGTGTTCAGTCAGGTTTAAGAAAATATATTACATATAATATCATGTTTCTCAACAACATGTGATTTCATTGCTTACCCGAAAAGAACCCCTGAGGCCTGAGGAGAACATGCAAACACCACACAAGGCAGAGGCAGGAATCGTACTCCCATCCCTGCAGGTCTGAGGAAAATGTACTAACTCCCAAGTGTACTCGATTTACTGTAGCCCTGACTCTATCAGTGTAGAGTGAATGGCTCTATATAGTTTCTGTGACATACAGTACTGTACAGTGCACAGTGTTTTCCATCTTCTCCTCCTCCTGATGATACACGCACACCAGCACCACTGTCAGTGAGGTACTGAGAAGGGTCCACCAACCAAATAAAATTTGGACAGCCATGGTTTTCTGGTACTCCCTTTCCAATTATGGGGCTGACAAATGAAGCACAGCAACAGATGGGCTACATCGCTAATTGAACATCTACAAAGTGACCTATATGGTAGGTGATAAAATGGCCAGTGAGTGTATAATTGCATCCAGCTGGCTTGTTTGAATTTTTTTTGTTCATCCCTAATATCCTTCTCACGTTTCTTTTTAAATGCAATGACAGTTATTTGGAGCGTAAACATATATGCATAAATATAAACAATTTTGACTGATGTGCTCTGGAAAAAATAAATAAACGATCTCTCATGCCGCCTGACTGACGTGCATAAATACAGTAATGAATAAATACATTGATAATATTGTGAATGCACTGCCAGGTGTTGTATTTTATGTGGATGGAGGCTCACCTGCCGTTCTAATCAATGCCGCTGAAATGACCTCTCATGCAAATGGTGTGAGATGTTTGCCCTCAAATATTCACACAAAGCTTTAGAAGATTATGTTCTAATTGGTGCTGGAACCATCTGGCTAGGCTCCAGCATATCAATTACTTTCACTGCTTTTCTAAACTAATAGAACATAATTACTATTCTTTTGCTCTCATTAATAGGATGCCGAACACCAGCACAATGGTAGCAACTGTAGCGGCGCAGCTCTTGGAAGTTATTTCGAAGATAAAAGTCTGTGGAGTCTGTGGTGATTTTTCATTTTCTCTCGCTCTCGCTCTCTTTCTCTCCTGCTACGAGTGGCAGTGTCACAGATCCACATGCCTGTGGTGCATCGTGCAGCAAATCAAATATGACAGCGAGGGCTGTAGACATCATGGTGAATGTGAGGAGACAGAGTTACTGTACACACACACGCACACACACACAAATAGCCTGGGGTTTAATTGAACAGCACTGCCTGTGGTGTGAACATCTCTGCAGAAAAGAAAGCGGAATTAGTAAACATGTAGAATGTCATCAGAAAGAAATTGTTCATGTGGGAGAAATTTCCAGGTTTTTTTTTCTTTACAGTTTTGGAATTGGAGCTATAATAGCTACAGCACAACTCTGATACAGAGTTTCCCAGTCCTGGGTCTGTACATCCGAGCGTTTTTATTTCCTGCTCTAACTCATCCACTTCCACTCAGGAAAAGCTATTAATTAGCTGATTAGCTGAATCGTGTTGGGAAAACATTTGAACGTGCTCCTGCAGGGGCTTCTCCACAAACAGGGATGGAACCTGTGATTTTTATAAACTGAGCTGAACAGTGAATATCTTCCATTTTGTTGGCTGTGATTCTGGAAGTAAACTAATAGAGAGTTAGAAGCACTTAAACAAACCGGCTAGCTTGACAGTGGATTTTACACTTAAAGCAATTCATTTAAAGAAAAAAGGAAAACGGGGATAAATGTAAGGATTACAGTTATGTATTGTTCCTGTACATTTTCTAACATCATGTCCATTTTCTGATGGTAGTATTTTATGTATGTTTTGTGTTTTCTAGTTATAGTATGCAGTGTAGTATTGTAATGTAGAATTCTAGCTTTGCTATTGCTATATTTTCATTTTCTGCCAAATTCATTCTAGCAGCCTGGCGTTTCACTTCATGCTCCTTACTACCTTCATACCAGGAATCAGAGAGTGTTCGACTGCACCAGCCTCCTGCAACATTAGCTAAGTTCATAAATTAGTAAAGCATTCTGCTATGAAGTTTCCTCTCCTCAGCCCTAAACCAGCTTGTCATATATGAGAGAAAGAAAGCGAGAGACACCAGTACGCGCTGTGATTATTGTTTCCATGGTTACAGCAGCTGTGTCTCATTGGTGGATCTTACTTTTAAGGGTTATGGTTGACCACCTTTCTCATTTTTTTGTTAAATAAAAACAGAACAGATTTGAAATTAAACCACGGTCTTGAAGGTACATTAGGAAGGATTAGTCCATATTTTTTCAAGATAATCTCTAATGGTTAAGATGAGGCGTTTTGAATAAATTATATTTGAACTCTTTGAGCCCGCCCTCACATTCCTCGCAATGTTCACAAGGCTCACACATTTAGGTTTTCTTAGACCTTTTATCCTGAAGTCATGAATTAAACTGTAATTTTGAGCATTTTAGATCTTGTGCATACTTTTTGTCCACCTTTAACAAACCTCTAGCACACAATGAGTCAGTTACATTAGGTTTGCAGGTTATTGCTACTAATGCATCGCGGCAATGGCTTAAATGCACAGTGTTTTTATTTTCTAAGTCTCAATGTTCTACTTTTCAAGTATTGAAAATTTGACCTTACTGGTATTCATCAAAGAGCTGCCAAAATCTATATGTACAGTAATACTACATACTCGCAATCAGTCATAGCGTCACTAGTAAACAACAGCATCTATTAGTCCTCTCTTATTTAGTGAATCAGCCTTAGGCCATGTTGTCCTTTTTGTCTTGGTTGACTCTTCATTTGACTGCAACGTTGATGTTCTCATCTGGCAAAGTCACTATTTCCTGACACATCAAGTCTTTAAATAATTGACATTGTGAATTGCCAGAGCAACAAGGACATTCAGATTTGTCTGGCGTGGATTATAACAATCTCCATCAATCTCCATGTGCTGTTCTGCTTCTGCACCAGCTGGATCTTACTCTCTCCCTCCTGCCTCTGGGACCTAGGACCTTTTTTTTTTAACTAATCGACCACCTTGACTTGAGAGTAAGAAGCATCAGTGTAAATAAATGTAACCTACTGTATGAATTGAAGAATAAAAGGCTGCTGACTTGCTTTAGATAACAAAACATAAGTCATGGTGAGAACAAAACACAATGCTCTTATCAGAATTATTGACTTTGTCGGTTTCTTTGGAATGGCACATTTCTTTATTCAAAACAGTCTACGGGTTTTTGAAAAAAAAAAATAAAAAAATTAAGCCAGTGCTTCTCTGTGATTACATCCAGATGCTGCAGTATAGTCATTTTCTACATCATATCTGCTAAATCACAGAAATGACAACGTGCTCTACATTCAGATCATTATATAACTACAGGTACAGGTTAGCATCCAGACAATCTTATATCTGTGTGAGTTTGGTGCTTAATTCTTAGTAAACAGAAGCCTTACTTTCACTGTATCCCTAGACTGAAGCACTATGCTAGACAGCAGTGTGTCTGAAGCCTGTTTGCTGTGTAGAATTATGGTTCTGATCATTTCCCCACTTCAGTAAAAGAGATGCTGGGTAAATAAGCTGATTGGAGAGAAATGAAGGCCAGACAGGCTACAGGTGACACGGTTCAGCTGTTTTGCTCTAGCCATCACTTCAGCTTTGATCTCTCTCTCTCTCTCTCTCTCTCTCTCTCTCTCTCTCTCTCTCTCTCTCTCTCTCTCTCTCTCTCTCTCTCTCTCTCTCTCTTGTACGCTAAAGACCTTAAAGGAATCGTTGCTGTTAGTTATGTGTTACACTACCTTCACATTATCATGCAACAAAACAAAAGGCAACAATTCATATTCTTTCCATGTGCCCAGCACAGAGCTGTGATTTTGGCTGAAATATAACAAGTGAGGTTTTCTTGGTTCTATACAAATTAGCAGCCAATCCTGTGACACGAGTGTGGTGCGATGTTTCTGCAGTTCCCCGTTCCTGTAGTTGGTTCCCATTTACTGTTTGAGGTGAACAAACTGAAGGGAAACTATATAACCATGTTTCCATTATAGTCTATAAATACACCAACAACCATTTTTCGGTAGGGGACTAAACTAGTGCGCACCCACAACCAACACCACCAACAGTCACAAAGACTACAAGCAGCATCTATAGTTTAAAAGCTCTGAAGTGAAAAGCAGTGAAAATACTAGTCAAGGTTCAGTGTGTTCTGAGATGCTTTTCTGCTTACCACGGCTGTACAGAGTGGTTATTAGAGTTGCTGTAGCCTTCCTGTCAGCTCATACCAGTCTGGCCATTCTCCTCTGACCTCTACAATATGTTTCCTGACAATGATTCATCTTTAACTGGATGCTTTCCTCACCATTATGTATAAACACTGGTGAACATTGTATGGACATCAGCAGTGCCACATGCCACAGTCACTGAGATCAAAATTTCGGTATAAACGTAAGGTTAAGATGAATCACCATTTTGCCTCCTATAAAAATCGCAACACATTTCTAACCTAATAATGACAACCTAAATGTAGCGTTTTATTTTATGCACTGATCCATTTATGTGAGATAAATTTTTACTTTTAACTGTTCCTAGAGGAGTACATGTGTGTTTTAGCATTCATAACATATCTGATGACTCAGTGTTCAAGCGGTGCATCTGAACAAGCAGCAGGTGAATCGGGGTCACGAGAACTTCATTTGGTTTTGTAACATCAGAGATATTCTTCTGTATAGCCTACAGCAGAAAGTCAATCTAGAGGCCAACTGAGGCTCGTGCTTCATCATTGCACACCCACATATGCAGAGAGCTGAGAGATCACACACACACACACACACACACACACACACACACACACACACACACACACACACACACACACACACACACACACACACACACACACACACACACACACACGCCAAGCATGAATCGTTCACATTTCTCCTCTGGCACTATCAGCAAAACATATGCGTGAGTGTCATTCACCTAATGGGAACTGAAACACAGGATGGGATTTGACTGCTTGCTGCTAAAAAGAGAGACAGTGCTGCAGATTTGTGCCTCTCAGTGCTGACAGCATGCTGGAGTCACACTATGCAATAACTGAGAGGTGACACACAACCCCTGTAGCTCAGTGAACAGCGTGTCCCTGTACCAGCAGTTTGCTTCTCATTTATCTTTGACCTTTGAAACAATCAGCATTTTTCACTAAAGCACTAAACACACTCTTTTCTTAGGATCACCTGTACACCTACCTGTACACCTGCGCAGCCATGTGCTCATCTGATCAGACAAACTTGTAGCAGCAGCACAATGTTTAATATCATTCAGATACAGGTCAAATATTAGAATATCAGAAATTCAGTACAGTTGTTTCTAGAGGTTAAACATAACGGTGCAAAAGGTGGAAACATATTGCTGATAAGAGATGTCAAATGAGAATGGCCAGACTGGTATGAGCTGACAGTAAGTCCACAGTAACTCTAATAGCCACTCTGTACAGCCGTGGTGAGCAGAAAAGCATCTCAGGATGCACAACACATTGAACCTTGACTAGTATTTTATTTTCACTGACTTTCACTTTAGAGCTTTTAGAGAAAAGATAGAAAAGTGTTAGTAAAGTTCTTGCCACATTCTAAGACAAATGAAAAGGCAAACTTTTATTTATGGTTATGTTTTTAGATCTTGCTGGGGACAAAATGTAGGAGGGATAGTAACATTTGATAGCTTTGAGTTTTTTCAAACCAGCTCTTATTCTCTTATTCCATTTTAATAAGGTTAATGTGTGTGTGTGTGTGTGTGTGTGTGTGTGTGTGTGTGTGTGTGTGTGTGTGTGTGTGTGTGTGTGTGTGTGTGTGTGTGTGTGTGTGTGTGTGTGTGTGTGTGTGTGTGTGTGTGTGTGTGTGTGTGTGTGTGTGTGTGTGTGTGCATGTGTGTGTGTGTGTGTGTGTGTGTGTGTGTGTGTGTGTGTGTGTGTGTGTGTGTGTGTGTGTGTGTGTGTGTGTGCGTGCGTGTGTGTGGACATGCCGGACAGGTCTCATGACACTCTGTCACTGTGGTGCAGTGAATCTCTCAGCATGCAGGTTTGATGTGGTGCAGCAGAGAATGCTTAATAATTCATCCTCTTAGCAGAAGTGAACACAGGAGCCTCTAACCACTGCCCTTTCTCACACACAAACACACACATACACACAAACACAGCTAAATGTGAGTGATGTGCAATTCTTACGTGTCTAAATAGCTTTTGATCCCTAGCTCTGTGTGTGTGTGTGTGTGTGTGTGTGTGTGTGTGTGTGTGTGTGTGTGTGTGTGTGTGTGTGTGTGTGTGTGTGTTCAGACATTAGTCAAGAGCTGTCGAAGTCCATGAAAGCAAATCAAAGCTACAAACCCTTGACTCATATTACACACCTTCAAGTCATATCAAGTAATATTGTCTACAGCAAGAATCAGACTGTGTGGGACTGCTGCTTGTCACTGCACTGTGACTACATTAAGTCGAAGGTAGAAAAGACCTTTAGAGGATGTGTGTGTGTTTGTGTTGATTTTTGTTGTTTTTGTTAATGCTGTAAACTCAGATTTACAAAATGATCTGTAATGCTGTGAGTGAGCAGACTGCTCATGCCTCATAGACAACGGTTCAGTCTGGCCCAAATTTTTCTCTAAAGCACATCATATCATTCAACACTAATGTACCAATGTATGTTCCAAGACGTTTTTCAGACAGTTTATCCACTGTTATAATTTTACAATTAGAAATCCTGAAATCAGGCTTTGGTCAAATCAGAACCTACATTTAGAGCATGGCTGAGAAACATTTCTGAGAAAATGGAGAAAAGTGAATGCGTAATTAATTTCATCATCTCACTCAAAGCCGCCATCCAAACCATGTACTCAAGAAAAGTATAACATTTAACATTTCATGGACATCAAATTTACTCAAGTATTAAAAATAAGCTGTAAATGTACATTTAAATTACTGTCAGAATTAAATTACTGTCATGTTTTCATGTGAAAATTTCACTTTGATTACTTACAGTACTAAAACTCAGGATGATTTCTGTTTTAAAGCAACTCCTTCATTTTGCCTAAAAATATTAACTCTCTTGTAATCTCTTGTAAAGTATTGTAACATTTAGCATCAGCTAGAACTTAACTATTAATTACGGACTGGATGCTAGGCTAATCTGGCATTAGCAGAATAAGTAAACAAATAAAAATTGGACAAACAAAAAACAACGGCTAACTTAGTTAAATAAAAACAGTCAGTTAATGTTAGGAAATTAGCCAAACTTACTTCAGCATGCTTTTTCAAATTAGTTTAAGTTTATGCTGTAGGGAGGCAAAAGGGATTTGACAAGTCTTTGGTTCCTCCAGCATACTGAACCTTTTTCCTGAGGCAGGGCCTGAGGTGCTCATCCTCAAATTCAACACAGCAGTCCAGCGCTTTATCTATCTTCAGACACCAACCAATAGATACAGTACTAACGGTGTTATGTAGCATGAGACGGTCAGTGCGGCTGATGAATTGATACTTTACACTGATGAACTTGACTGGATGCTAAACTGAGCCCATTGCATTGATGTGTATCATACAGCCGTAGGGGAAGAAGGAAGAAGAAACCTTAGTGATTTGCCATGAGTAGTAGTAATAAAAATGTTAGCTGTACAAATTTGCCAAAAGGTGTAACTTTTTTTTTTCAATTCCAGTAACACTCAGGAAAAATAGAAATAGGTAAAAAAAAAAAAAAAAAAAAATCAAAACTTACATCTAGTAATTATAATAAAGACACGATCATTTCCTATAGATATGCTAGCACTTAGAAATCAGGTGAGGTTGGACAAAAAAAAACAACACTATTTCTAAAGAAAAAATGACAAGTTTTTATAAATAATCACTGTTTCCTGAATTAATAATGAGTCTGTTTAAGATTTGGGATGATGCTATTTAAAAGCATGCATCTGCATCTTATTTGCCTTTGGTGAAGTTAGTATTGCTATTTGGAATTTTCCAATACACAAAGTCACATTAGAATTAAACAGGATTTTGGGAGTGGCCCTGCCATGTGTGTGCTGTCCTGTGTGTCTTCTCATGCTCCAGGGGATTCCTCTGGCTGCTCTGGTTTCCTTCACAGTCGTGCTTTGTAAGCTGATTAGCATCTCTAAAATGTCTGTAGTGTGAATAGGTGCATGATGAGTTGGCATCCCGTCAAGGGTGTCCCCTGTCTCATGCCCTGTCCCAAGTCCCCTGGGATTGGCTCCAGGCTTCCTGCATACCCCTAAAGCAGAAAATACAGTACAGAAAATGGATGGATGGATTCCTGAGTCAGAATTGAACTATTTAACGTTCCTGACCATTTACTGACAGCATTTTAAATAGTATGCAGCTTTCGCTTTGATAGACGTTTTTGTGCCTTTCCTTTAGAAACTAATAGTTAGAGTTAGGGTGTAATATACTCCCGGATGATAAAGTCGAGACACATTATCTGAGCGTTACGATGTTCACATTTACAGTAAATATTTGGCACCACAATGTAAAAAATTGGATTTGCTCCAGTTTACAATCATTTGTTTGAGAAATATATAAAGACTTGGATTTCTTTTGTTTTTGATGCATTTTCAGTTGAAATACACAGGTTTTTTTTTTGGTGGATTTGGAATGTTTTTGGAATGTTTGTAGCATTAGTTAGAGCATGGATGTTCTCTGGAGAAACCATTCAGCGTTCAGTACAGAGTTGGGAGTGGAGAGTTGAGAGTCTGACTACCAGGAATGCAGGGGTAGATTTATACTGGCCAAAGGGCAGTGGGTACTATGACCCCGCTGAAACGAGGTCTGTAACTACAGGTCATATTATTGCAGTAGACATGAAGGGGTTTACCTGTAAACGTTCGTCACCCTGCACCCTGTAGATGACTTTGATAAAAGGCACCATAAATCTACCCGGCCGGTTCTTCTCCCCTAATCCAGCAGTTAATGCATTGAGTCAATAAAAACTCCTTCCTGCTAGACTATTTTTTTTTTATTAATCCAGCTCTGAATATTACCTCCACAGTATGTACATGTGGGCACTTTTCTGCTAGCTTGGTTTACATATTTTACTACATATCTTTTGTGCATGAGGTTAATGAAAAGCTCAGTCCACAAGAGGGCAAGTCAGAGTTAAAACATCAGCCAGGTTTAAACGAGAACATGCAAGTGATGTGTTGTTGTCATGCGCTTTTCCTGACAAGAAATAGAAATCCTATATAAAAGTAATTACTGTACACATTGGTAATCCAGAAGACTCAGAATATTAGCATATGGAAAGTACTTCCAGGTGGTTTGTTAAATGTAGATGCTGATTGTTTTTTGTACTCAGAAATCATTTCAATGTGAGAAAATTGTTATGATCTGTTTGACATATTGCTTCTAATACACTTTAGAAACAGTAAAATAAGAGCTTACAGTTCACTCCACTGTAAAACATGATAGCCTGAGTTCATTCATTCGTTCATTCATTCATTTTCTACCGCTTATCCGAACTTCCCGGGTCACGGGGAGCCTGTGCCTCAGGCGTCATCGGGCATCAAGGCAGGATACACACACACTCTCACACACTCACACACTACTGACAATTTTCCAGAGATGCCAATCAACCTACCATGCATGTCTTTGGACCGGGGGAGGAAACCGGAGTACCCGGAGGAAACCCCCGAGGCATGGGGAGAACATGCAAACTCCACACACACAAGGCAGAGACAGGAATCAAACCCCCAACCCTGGAGGTGTGAGGCTGTGAGTGCTGATTCAGGGCTGATTTTAGTTTTTTTCCCTGATAAATTCCCTTGTATTGAATTGTCGATTCTTTTATTTAAGAGGATTAGACGAGTCGAGTGACAAGCCGTGTCCTACGCTGTACGGTGAATGCTGTTTGAATAGAATTCATCCAGCATGTCTCTTTCTCTCTCACCTTTCTTTTTAGTTACCTTTTTATTGGTTCATCCAGCTGTGTGGAGCACAGAAACACATCCACCCTGCTGAATAACTACCCTCGCTTATTAGTGAGCCACTGAGCAATGGTGTGTATCTCCTCCACTCAGCTGAGAATGTGTGTTCTGACTAGTCACGTGTCGGACCTCAGACTCGGCTCAGTCCACATTCAGAGGCTGTGAGATGTACAGGGACAGCGGTGAACAGGGCGGGTCAGAGGGACCATGTATAAGCGTGCACAAGCCCTGATTATAGACCTGACACACTTTCAATCACATACCCGATTCCTTGGAAATTGCAGGAAGGCCAACTCTGAGCATTTTATAGAGTACAATGCACCTTGTGCAGATTAGTTACTCAACATGTAGACGGGAAAAAAGCATATAGTTTTCAAAGAATGCCTGCTACAGGGGTAATGAAAATGGGCCAAATCTCCATTTGCTTCTGCAATATACACAGCCGTGGAATGACATAAAAAAAAAATCCCTGTTAGGATGTGGAGGTTGATGAGTGTGTGCGGGCTTGTGTGTTTACTTGTGTGTTTACTTGTGTGTTTACTTGTGTGTGCAAATCAGTGTACAGTGATAGTGGAGTGGAGCTGGACATAAATGACACGCTTCATACCAAGAAGAAATCTATGTGCTAATGACAACATAATATTGTGCTAATGATAATAATATTAATAATAATAATAATAATAATAATAATAATAATAACAACAACAACAACAACAATAATAATAATAATAATAATTTACTATTAATAACAATTATTGTTATTCTTGATATTATTATTATTATTATTATTATTATTATTATTATTATTATTATTATTATTATTATTATGTTAATAACATTAAGAATTCTACAATTATCAATTAAATAACTATAAGACAGGAATGCATAAAAAAAGTAAAATAAAAAATAAATAGCTCTGGTTTCCGTTATGAAATGAATGCAGTTTCAATACGAGCGTTTCCCCCCAAGCATAACAGCAAAAATAAATTATTACAACACATGCAATGGTACAAAAAGGTAATAATCAAATCCAGAGCTTGCTTTTCAGTCCTGTGTCGAATTACAGTGTCAGTTTCATTAAAAATCCTTTTTTTTGTTTTGTTTATTTATTTATTTATTTTTTACAAATTTAAGAAACATCAACTACAATCAAATAAGATAAAAAGCTGAAATAAACGCAGACAAACAGCTCTCAGAGGAAGTAAGACAGCAGGAGCAGGCTTGTGTCTGCAGAGTGAAGTGCACAGGATGGGATATACAGCATTAAGAGATCAGCAACATGCCGGAACTAAACAATTTAAGGCAGAGGTGTTTAATCTTATCCTGTGGCTGCAGGTTTTCCTTCCCACCAATCAGGAACAGCCCATATTTAACACGTTGATCCCAGCCTTCAGTCGACTATCAGGTGTGGCTCCTTTGTGGATAAGATAGAAGGCTTTAAATGTGATAAGCTGTACAGGCAGCCAATGTAAATGAAATAAGACCGGGGTAATATGACATGTGGCACACAGAACTCTGTAATCTCACAGAAAACGAGTAATGAAGCGATCAAGCCGATATGAATCCATCCCCATTACAGATTTCCATCTCAACATATCAGCTTTCCCTTTTTACAGCTTCTGCCACTTCGTAGTGCCCATGAAGGGCCCTTCACCAATGAAAGCTCTTTAGTGTGCGGATGCAGGAGTGTAAAAAAAAAAAACCATGAGAGGGAGTTCAGATTAGAGCCGGCTCAATAATTATAGCTCTGCTATCAGTTCCACAGCAACACAACATAAAAAAGAGCCCGGGCTGCTAATCATATGTCTCTAATGGAACATTTGGCAAAAATTGCGGTTAAATCACAGATTTGAAAAATACTCTGCTTTCATTAGCCAATAAAAATTCTAGTGACCAGGGTCGATTCAGTCTGAACACCTCTAATGTGAGCTAATGTGTTCTAAAGCTTTGAAGTAGTTTTATGTGACAGCAATTACATCAAGGGCTTCGGATCTGTGATAAACAAACATACCGTGTTGCAGAATTTCAGCTTTGCATATTGATTTACTCATAAATAAATGGCATATTATATCGTGTAAACTTGTCACATGTTATCAGTGTCACTTGCCATGAATTATTATTTGTCTGGTAATTTATTTTGTATTTTATAATTGAATCAGAGTTACTCATGTTCTTTCCCATTGCACATCTGCTTACTCTGTTTCCATCTACTGTAATGTTATATTGCTTGTTCACAATGTCTGCAAAGTTTAAATCTTCACACGTGCCGGTTAATCAACTCGCATTCATCCTCTCAATGAAAACCAATTGCATGATTTAATGAGTATGATGTAACGTGCATTCTAATGTGCTGAAGGTGTGTAGTTGTGGGGAGGTGGGGAAGGGTCAAGGGTCAGGGGTCAGCTGTTTGTATAGCAGTATCACGTTTAAGAGCTTTTCCACATTTCTCCACAGCGACCCTTACTGGGAGAGGCCAGCTAATGCCAGCTCGTGTTCAGCCACTAGGCCCAAGACACTTCACCTCGGAGGGCAACAACATACCTCATCACCATGGTAACTCCTCCCCTTCTCCCCTTTCTAAGTCCCGCCCACTGGTTTTCCAGAGCTGATAGGATGTTCACATACACATACATACACACACACGCACACACAATTGATAACAAAAAATAACAAAAATTGTCAAAAAAGTAAACCTGTCATTATATCTGTTACTTTAACAGCTCTACACTTGGACTGAATACAGAAGCTGAGATATTATGTAAGGAATAACACATGATAGACCATGCTGTTATACACAGATAATACCTGCCTGGGGTCGGGATGTGGCACAAAGCAGAAGCCCCTACACTTTCTCAGTGCGTTATTTTTGCATAACAGCACAGTCTGGAGTGTGTTTTTCTGCTTATACCATAACGATTTGCCAACACTTAATGAACTTGCCAACAGTTAATTTATTAATGAACGACACGTCACGCATTATAGTTAGATTTAATGTTGTGGAACATCCAAGTGACGAGTTAGTTCCTGTTCTCTTCTTTGTGAAAGCTGTGTCTTTCTTTACATCTCTCTCTCTCTCTCTCTCTCTCTCTCTCTCTCTCTCTCTCTCTCTCTCTCTCTCTCTCTCTCACACACACACACACACACTCACACCCACCCACACACACACACACACACACACACACACACACACACACACACACACACACACACACGAGAACCGAGGAAACTAAAGCGGTGTTGTTATTTAGAGCGCTCAACACCAAGACATCCTGTAGTACCTTTACTGTTGTATGAAAATAATGCAGATCTTCTAACCAATCAGATAAAGCATTCAGCTGCACTATGGTATAAGTGTAATAACACATGACAGGTCGTGATGATATATGAAAATAACGCATGCTGAGAAATATTCAAACATTAATATTAACCTGTTGTTTAGGTTGCAGCCGCAGCTACAGTACCTGCACGCTCCATTCAAACCTTCTGACCAATCAGATTTGAGATGTTGCTGAACATACAGTGTATGCTTATTTTTATCCTACTTTCCTGTACAGACTGATGTTTGGCAGAAATATATTTAAATTAGCTATGCTAGGGTTGATTTTTTTTGTCACTTTCTACCACACTAGACCACATTTACAGCATTCAGCAATTTCTTGTTTCTTATAGAGTATGAAGGGCGAGAGAAATGTATTTTATTTATTTATTTTATTGGAATGATTTGACATAAATCTATGAACCCGACCCTGAATCAGTGGCATTTTTAAAAGCAGGGTGAATAATTCTCCTCACATTTCACAAGGACACAGTTAATTGATCAAAAACAAGTATTATTGCTTCTGAGCAACAGCCGTTCAAGTGACTTATTCCACACCGAGGGAAATCCAATATGTAATAGGCTTATTAAGGCTAGTCTTATTGCTCAGAGAGCTGATAAACGATGGCCTTCTGCATAAAGACGTGGCACTTTACGCTCACTGATCTCTAACTCATAAAGATTACAGCGCAGCTTTGTGAGAAGTGACGTCGTTTCATATTCTCCAAGGAAATGCTATGTTTTATTTACTGCGTGTTTTATGTTTACGGAGCTTCAGCAGTACAGTAGAATCAGACAGATTTGGGAATATTCAGTGCTGCTAAAACCCAGCACCGTTTGATGGATTGAAGGAATGAAAGCACAGGGGCATTGGGATTACTGTCACACTGACTAAAGAGGATTTATTTATCACTTTCACAAAAAAGCCTCCTCTAATAGCTCATCATGGCGTGTATTTAGTATTATTAGTACACCCACCCTGTGCTCCTGATACACTAACTGCCACAGTGCATAACAGAGGATCTTCCTGTACTGTCATCAGTGCCTATCATCTCTCTCTCTTTCTCTGTGTCTCTATCTATAACACACAACACACATACTCAGCCAATCCACGCTTTAATGCTTTACATGTGGCATAATGCCACTAAACAGATTTTCACCTTTTATCCTTCTCTGAAAGCGTTCCAGTTAGCAAAAGCACAAGGCCAACACCGGCGCCAAGCTGCTAAACACCACATACTGTAAGCAGCGTGATATCTCTAGGTCAGAAGTGAAACATCCTTTTATATCCATTTTATAGACAATTTGTAATATGTGCATAACTATACTCATTTAATCCCTCTTTCATTTCTCTGTTCTCTTAGAAAGGGTTTAATTGAGGAAAAAAGGTTGGCCAGAGAAAAAGGCTTTATTTGTCTCATGTCCAATACAGCATGCTTCGATTCTTCGTTCACGTGTTCCAGCTTGTTAGAAAGCTGACGTCAGCTGTGATACAGCATCCCAGGAGCAGAAAGGCTCTTACAGCCTTGCTCAAAAGTGGCAGATTGATGATGCTGGAGCTTGAACCTCTAACCTTCTGAGTAGTAACCCAGAGGTTTGAACCATTGAGGTACCATTCGCTCTTACAGGAAAGGAATGAACAGGGGAGTGGTATAATGCACAAAGCAGAGGACCAGATCTGAAGTCTTTTAGTAACTCTTACAACCCATGAAATTTGCCAGTGCAAAATATCACGAAAATATGAAAGCATCACGAAGCGCATCCGGCGTAAAACCTGTGCTAAAATCAAAATATACTGTACAGATTAGATGATCTGCAGCGGTGACCGCGAAGGACAACAACAACAACACAACAATATAAAGCTGCCATTTTGTATTTAACATAATTACAGCATTATACCTAGAGCAACGTTTAGAAACAGAATTAATTTCTTCTGACCAGTGAGGATTGAGCTGGCAGCAGTGCTGTGGTGTAAAGAAGAAGATGTTGTTCCGAATCAGTACAGATTTGACTGTTATCTCATACTTATTAAATTAACTACATATCTATGTTCATTGTTCAAGGATTACTGTTAAAAAACACTACACTATAATCTAGAAATTTCCGTTGACTTTAACACAGCAGATTGATTGCTTTACCAGATAGTCTGCACAATAACCTTTCACGTATTGTACATGAATACAGTCAATCTGCTTGTATTTTTATTGGCCCGGCTTTACACAGGATAAGATGGCACTGTATCAGACGCTGCTGTCCTGCTCACTTGAAGTGCTTTACACACACAGACGCACACACACACACACACACACACACACACGCACACACACACACACACACACACACACAGTGCTGATGCTGGTGAGGGCTGGCCTGTGTGCTGCGGTGTCCTGTTTTTGAAGAGACAGAGGCAGAAATCCAGCAGGGTTATTTAGTTTAAGTGCTGGTTGAGCAGGCTGTATGGGCCAGGCTAAAATGGAGATAAATGGCCATGTGGAGGGACGGCCATCTCTCCCGCAGCAAGGGGCCAGCGAGGGGCTGAGGGGCTGCCGCACACCTGTCTCTCCTCGTTACTCACACGCAAGCACACACACAAACACACCGGTCCACCTTTCTCAGGTCTGACGAGACCTCTGTCCCCATACACAGCTAAACATGCACTAGGATTAAGCTGTCTGCTTTCATCTCACACACACACACACACACACACACACACACACACACACACACACACACACACACACACACACACACACACACATCTTGTACCACTCGCTCTTCTTTCTCTCTTCTTCTATCTTCTCAAACATATGGTGATGGATTTTATTTTACTGTCAAAACCTTTTCCTGCACAATGCTGGTTTACATATTGTAGACACCCCACAATTAATATCTATTGCAGCCGTGGAGAGAGAACAACAGCACAGACACGCTAATGTCAGAACACATGTCAAGGAATCTTGGGCCATTCCTCCAGACAGCACATTTTAATCTGCTTTATAAAGACCACCAAACATCAACGGCCCACCACCGCCATATTTTACAGGGACAGTGCATCTATTATTTTCACCAGAAGATTTCATTTTCGCTAAATGGTGGTGTTCATGGGCAGTATTTTTCTTTGTGATCTTATCTGGTCAGAAATTACAATTCCAGTTGTAGTTCTAATGTGCTTTTGGACTTTTAGATTTGACCTGCGTGAATCATAATATTTATACCCAAGTGAAAGAAACATTCGAGTGCAATAAATTTTGCCACAAGTGGTTTGAGAGAAATTTCTAGAAGTTCTTAAGATTATGCTATGGTTGCTTGTAAAATGAAAGGAAGGTTATTTTTCTAATTATTTCAGTATAAGATATTAAAAAGTTCTTTCATTGTTAGATATAAACCTATGCCCTTGTGTCATTTCATTTCTAAATTAAAATGCACTTTTAATAAGTAGTATTTCAAGCAAAACTAGTTTTTATAGACTTTTAGAAGTGAACTTTAAGAAAAGCCTCCCGAATGAAGCTTTTATATATTCATTTTATTTTTCTTGGTACTTCTCGGTCTTTTTATTATTTCATTAGTTCATAATCTTAAAGTCTTCATTAGTCTTACGAAATAGTAAAAAATAGAAAATATCCCAAATCCTCCTAGAAGTAGTTATTATTCTGTAACGAAAATTATATATATATAAAGCGTGTGCAATTGAGAAAATGCCATTGCTGCAAAATTCTGAGGTGTTTCGTAACATTTTATCTCTGTGTAGTCTGACCCTGGCCTGCACTCCATCACCTCAGCTTTGTGTTGTTTTCAGATATGTGTCTATTATAGAGAGGGTAAAGCTTTGAATAACATTTTGAGCTTTGCATGTCTCTGTCTTAGGCCAACATTAGTCTACTTCTGAAGGAAGAAACAGACGATTAGAGAGAGAAAGAGAGAGAAAGAGAGAGAGAGGGAGAGAGGCCTTAAGACTTTGGTTTAATATAGTGGGTGGCAGGTGGCCTGCTTTGCCTGAGGAGGCTCTTTAGGGCATGACAGCTCGGAAAAATGCATAAATCCTCCCGCTTTCTCTTATCTCCGTCCGTATTTAGTTGCCATGGGGATTTTATTTATGCAGCTCCAAACTTCCATACTTCAGGTTAGACGCAGACATTTCAGCCATTGCTTGCTGTCGCTCAGGAGGACAGGAACTCAGGCTCAGCAAGAAGAGTGTGTTTCATCCTTCTTTCAACAACCACGCCACACACACACACACACTCGCCCGCATGCACACACACGCACACACACACACACACACACACACACACACACACACACACACACACACACACACACACACACACACACACACACACACACACACACACAGTTATTTGCATGATAAGAGAAATAGAGAGAGATTTACAGAATAGGAGACAAACTAATAAACAGCAGAAGCTTTGTAACACTAATGTAAACAATCCAGTGTATTAGCCTTACCAGGATAGCACTGTTGTCTGTTTAATTCTTAAAATTGAGACATCTTTGTGCTTTACAGTGCATGCTTTCCATGTTCTGGTGCGTTCATGTCCTAACATTTGACTTATTTTCATACTGGCAAACAATACACAGCCAATTTCAGGGTACAGTACAAACCCACTGCCATTATCCAATGAAGCACTTACAGAGAAACTTGTATTGTGTGGAGCATGAATATTTGTCTCTGTCTTTAATTTACTGTGTCATTCTCCTCTCTCTCTCTCTCTCTCTCTCTCTCTCTCTCTCTCTCTCTCTCTCTCTCTCTCTCTCTCTCTCTCTCCCCCCCCCTTATATTATCTCAGTGGAAAGGAGTGCGAGTTGGACTTTATTTCCGTGCTGTACGGGGTGTGAGAGGGTTTACACTGTGCTTTATATCCCTCACTGTTGTGTGCTGAACTCATTGCACTTAACCTCATCCAGAGTAGCAGGCTTATTTTAACCAAATGAGCAGGGCACAATGCGACGGCGCCACTAACGTGCTCCTGCACCCAGTGAACGTGCTAATGGCTCAAATATGGAGCACATTAGCATGAAATGTCAGCGACTATGAGGCCGGTTGTTAAGCGCTTTTGTATTGATTTGTGATGACTGTATTACGATGGCTGCTCGTGTTCCCTTTCACTTCACTTTCTGGAGAGATTGTGAGCTTGAGAGCGGATCTGTCTCTCTGTTCCTGATTATATCTATTTTCTTCGTTCTTTTTTCTGTGGCGAGAGTGGCGAGGTGTGCAGAGTGTTATATTTTGAACCTTGTATGAGATTACATATATATTGTATATATAGGTGTGTGTGTTTGTGTATCATTGATGAATTCTCCTTTCCTGACCTACTTTCTCTTCCTGAAAGACGAGCTATATGTATTTCTGTTCTGTTCTGTTTTTCTATATTCTTTTAGTAAAGGTACCTACATTCAATTATTTAACCGTTTCTTCCCGTTTCTTTGTCTCAGCTTGTGTAAATTATGGATGGTATAGATTTCCTGGAGAAAAGAGAAAGAGTGGAGGTAGGGTAGGTGGTGGAGGAGTCTGGCTGTGTTCTCTTGGGTGTGCTTGAACAGCGGGGGGTTTAGCTGGCGTACCCTGACCCCGTCTGCTCCCTGTCTACAGGACGATGACTCTCTGTGCCATGTACGCGCTCCGTTCCTGCCCGCTTCGTGACGCAATGACAGCTTTCAAAATGCAGGACGCTTGCTGATGCGAGAGTCGAGCAGGTGCTGGTTGGAGAGAGGTTTGATGCCACCCTTGCCCTCCCCTCATGTCAGTCTCAGTATCATGGCCCAGTGACACCGATAACAAACATCAGAGCTCCAGCGTCCTCTCAATCACCAAACTCTTGACTCACAGGCTGAGCCGTTGCTGGGTTAGACTCACTCAAAGCTTCCTCATAACCAATAGTAGACAGCATACAGTATGTAAGAAATAAAACACAATGAGGTATGCTGTTAAAGGAAAATAATCAACAACAGGTTTTTTTTTTACAAGCCTGAATTTTATTCTATTACCATAACAGCGTGTGCTTTATTTCTCTTATGCCACAGCATTTTGTTTGAATAATTAATGAAAATATTTCATGCTTTGTATCTGTTTACTGTAGCATATTTAAAGTTGTGGAATGTCCACAAACCATATGAATTATTGGTATCACTTATGCTGTAACAGCTAGAATAACCTTACAGATGTTTCCGTTGAATGCATAAAAGTCTGGAGGGGATAACATTCCAAACAGGGAATGAGAAGGCTACTACACACTTTCTCAGAAACATTTTTTCATTTTTTTGCTGCTCATGCTGCGTCACAGGTGGAGGAAAGCGCTATCCGACCCAGTCCTCATGCAAGAGCTCACAGATGCCTGTGATTGTCTAATGTTGTGATTGACAGGAGAGAGACAGAGAGAGAGAGAGAGCATGGCATCTCTCCCACCCTGACAGCATGGCCAGTTTTGTTCATTTGCACTCCGGTCTTTTCAGGAGCGATGAACAACTTCTAACCAATCAGAATCAAGCCTTCAGAAGCGCTTGATTATTTAATTGTCTTCTTCGTTTCTTTTTTCCACAGACTTGCTCAGGCTCATGCTTTTACAATAAATGCTTAAGATGCACAAAATAAAAGATACATGAGTATGTGTGTGTGTGTGTGTGTGTGTGTGTGTGTGTGTGTGTGTGTGTGTGTGTGTGTGAGAGAGAGAGAGAGAGAGAGAGAGAGCAGTTATCACCATGAGTCCAGTCTCCAGCCCTGCTATACACACTGCTGCCTCTGAGTCCAATCCATGCAGAAATACCCTCAAACTTTCAGGCGAAACGCTTCAGCGAACTTCATAATAAGAGGATTTGTTTGTTTCTCAACTCAACATGTGCAGTTATCCACTGACAGCACTACTAATGCAACCCGAGACCGCAGACTGTTCTGTAGCAAATGCTTAAATTAGCATGTACATTCTTTAATAGCATATTTAATCTGAGTCAGTATTACAGCACAGAAAACATCTTCCCTGAAAAAAAAAAAAGAAAATCAATTAACAGTAGCCAAACTATTTGTCCTTGCATGCTCCAGATGCAAATGAGTGTATATTATTCATTTCTCTCTGTCCAGCACAAGGAAGCCTGAGCAAACTTTTGCATTTCTTTCTCTCTTTTTCTCTTGCTCTCTCTCTTTTTTTTTGTAAATTAAGATCAAAGTCATATTAAGTTCATCCAGGTCTGTGTAATCTGTAATTCAGCCCGGAGCAACAACATTCTTTAAGTGCGGCATTGCTGCTGTCTTTAGATGTGGACGGCAGTAATTACCCAGCTGTTGCTGAGGCATGATTGACATGTGGATTCGGCACAGTCCATGTGCACAATTCATGAGCTGCATACCAGCCATAATTAATTGATTCATATGCCTGTAAGCATTTTCTAAAATATTAACAAGATAAGATTAAAAAGGCAGTCAGAGCCGCCTGGGTTGGAGCGCGCTGTCTGAATCGCTTATTGGTTACAGACGCTTTTTTATTTACAGAAGGTGATGCTTGTCTGTATAACTGTGTACTGTCCGTTTGCACCGACGAAGGTGGATTGTTTTTTTCCCCTCACTATTTGGTTAGGCATATTTTTTCCTGCACTGGCCTGTTTTTGACACCTGAGCACAGATACACACTCATTCAACATTCTCTTTTCACTCCCAATGTGCGTGTGAGTGAGCCTGAGTTTACATATTACATCCTGCTCTCCATAATGACTGTGAATTAGCCCCAGATCTCTCCTCTTCCCCTTCCCTCTCTTTCTCACACACACACTCACACAAACACACACTATATGCACAGCAGCCAGCTTCTCTTCTCTATCAGATGGAATCATGGAGAGAGCGTCGGACGAGGCTGCCAGCTCCTGACAGCTAGTCACCTTGCAGGTCTCGCCGCTTGTGTCATGAATAAACATGGCTACCAGCGGTGCTGTGCTGGAAAAGCACGCTGGCGCAGGTAATGGCCTTTTTGAGCCGTGAGAGCACCCTTCTCCTACTCGGCTTAGCAACATCCACAGTGAGCTGCGCTTATTAAAGCCAGAGAATATCACAGCTGCCATGACATACAGTGTGGAGAATCTGCTCTCCGGCTCCCGCTTTGCTGCTTGACTTTATCATGGCAGCAGAAGTACTGATGTTATTGTGCACTCACTCAATCTGAACTGTATGTGAGCTCTTATTTAACCCTCATGTTCTGCTTGCTGCTTAGCAGCGTTGACCCCGCACTGCTCTTTCGGGTTTATCGAATTTTATCACCATAAAGATGATACGCTGAAGATTTGGACCTGATGTGCAAGTTAGGACTTGCACATATTTTGGTGTCTGACTCGTGGGTGTCTGACTCGTGTACAGAGAGTGAAAAAGAACAGTCACCTTTTAAGTCAGGATCTCTTATGAGCCATCTTTATCGGATACTTATTTAATTATGCTGCTGTAAATGGCCTGAATATCTTTCATCAATGGGACACAAAAAGAAAGTTTTAAAGAATAAAATTTGTTAAAATAAAAACCCTTTCCAGGTCTAAAGCTTTAAAATGGTTTTTCATTATCTGAAAATTTCCATTAGCTACATCATAAATACACAAATCAAGAGATGATTTAATGAGCAGAACATTATATACATGCATTAAGTTAAACATAATGTCTAATGGGTGATTCAGTAAGAAGACTTTAATTTATTTACGTTATTTAATCACCTTTAATCACCCAAAAATACACAAAAAAACAAACAAACAAAAGTATTGCTGCAGTCATTTTAGTGTAAGACTTCCTGTTTGAAGTTCGGAATAGTTTTAGATCGTACCTTTACTACAGCTGCGTTATCATGAATAAATGAACAACAAAGTAAAGGCTTCTCTTGCTAACAGCATAAATTTGTAAATAGGAGATGGTGAATGCAGCTAGCTGTGTCAAAACATTCATTCTCAAGCATTGAGCTGTTTGCATTTGCTTTTGCTCCACTGCTCAGGTTGATGTAATTATCTGTCAATCTCGCTAACTACATCACTGTGTAAATAGAAGCGCTGTTACTGTAAAAGGGGCGAGGTTAAACATATCAGGCCTGAAGTGAAGTTAAAAAAACTTTTTTTTTTTAAATTTACTCCAAGGAATATATTAGCTCTTTCATAATGTAAACAATGCAGGGCCTCAGTGATGGAGCTTATCTAAGGGGTTTTTTACACCTGGTCACTTCATGCGTTTTCTGTGATCCGATAGCTATCTGATGGTAAAAAGACCAGGTGTAAATGCCCTCCGAAAGGGTTTCGAGACGGATATAAATCCGATCGCTCAAACCACTTCAGGAGGTGGTCTGGGACGCATTTCAGATGAAACTGGACAGGTGTAAATGCATGTGGTTGTTCAAGCCACATACGTCAGCGCTATACTCCTCCCAAACGGAAGTAGGTCACTCGCAGGTGACTCGCGAGTCGTGCATTGCGCCAGAAACAAATATGTTTTCCCACCAGCGCTTTCACCTAGGTCTATCGTTGGGTCTTAAAATGCACTGCAGCGAAAATGCAGAAAACAGTAAATGCTGTTTTTTGTAGCAACCAAATACACCAAAGCGTGTTCCATGTCAATTACCCCGGAAATGAGGTAAAATATATTTGCATATTGGGCGGGAGTAGAAAGATCAGATTGATATCCGATTCGCCAAGACGCATTTATGTGGCCTAATGTAAATGGAACAGTTTTAACAAATCAGACAGCTATCGGATCAGAGAAAACACATGAAGTGACCAGGTGTAAAAAGGCCCTAAATGATCACTTTGCGTATACAGTGTACAGCAGACATCTGTGCGTCTTATTCCTATTTGCTCTGTTTCATTTATACAAACCCAGGACTAATTTTTAATGCGTTGTTTGATGAAAGTGTCTCTTCTTGAAGCACATGCCTGAATCCATCCTCAGGCGATGCTCACCAATCTAGTGGACTTCAGACTGAGTGCATTTGAACTTCTAAGAAGCCCACAGCACATGCGCTCTCACTTTTAATTAAAAGTTAGAAATCATGTCATTACAATGATTAAAGTCAAAACGCAACTTTGGAGAAATTAAAATGTGGCAATCGAAGACGAGAATCAAAATCAAACCACTTATTTTGTCCAGCAAATGAGTTACCTTGTCTGACTGCTCCGAGTTTCTCTAATGGCCGCGCCCATTAGCAAGGCACACCGGCACAGATATAGGGATTAATCATGCTTTTATTCCTGATGGCTGCAGAAAAGCTAGACTTCATAAGATTGAGATAAATGGTGATTAACTAGCATTCTCAGCTGACTTTTTTTTTTTAATCTTACTTTTTTACTTTTCCTTGTTTTTCTGTTAAGGATTGAAGCCTCTGACTCTAAGCAGACCATCTGTCTTTTATTGTTGGCATCACTTTGTTGTCCAGTCATCTGAACAACATTTCTGTTTCTATTTTTTATCAATTATCTCAATAAAAATACTTGCTATTCCTTTGTAGCAAATTATACAGGAGTGAGGAGAAAGAATACAAGTACGTGTTTGTCTCCGAAGCAATGCTAACTAAGGGTTGGTTAATCTGTCGATTAGTGCGTTTAGCATACTGTTATTTTTTTCTCTTCCTGTGCCGTGCGAGAGGACATGCTGAGTGACCGCGTCTGTGGGAAATGAAAAGCGAGAGCTGAAGCCTTTCATTGTGGGCTGCTAAGAGATATGGTGTGTTCCCATGTGCTATGTCTTCGTCCTCACACGTGTGCTATCTCACACATTCTCGCCATCTTAGAAATTTGAGGCAATTTTCTCCCCCGCTGCCGGCCGGCTTTCACATCATTTCGCCCAATATGGCTGGCTCCTGGCTGAATAGTACACAACTATTGATGGTATTAGGTTTGTAAAGGCCCTCATTGTCCACAGCTTTAAATGGCGAGACAGACTGGAGGTGATTTCAGAAAAGAAGCAGTGTATTTGCCTTTTTCCTACAGTCAGTTTGAGTGAGCCGTGAGGACGCGAGTCATTTCAGATAAGTCAAGCGAGGGAAGAAAATAACATGCAGTTTATTTTATATTTGAAGCAGAGTGATTAGTAGCCATGCTGTCCTGAGACACATCGGACATCTCGCTCTCTCAGACTACTCCATCATTCCGGCTTAGTCACACGGGAACTGATACCTCTTCCATGTCAGAGTTCTGTTTACTCATTTGTTTGGCTTCTTAATCATATTCAGGCAAAATCCACAGGACAGATTTCTCTACAGATCCTCTCAGGCTGGCAGCACTTATTGAAATCGATATCTGGGGTTTTTTTCTGCATAGCTTGCATAAGTGATCAGAATGATGATCGTTTATCCTAAAACTCTTAAATCTTTAGTCTCTGACAGATACACCATCGCTTTAACTGTAACAGTGTCAGTCACTGTTGGGGCCAGGAATTTTGAGGACGGAATATATAGACCATGATACATATTGTACAATACCATGAACTTTATTACACATTTAAATGTAGTGCACTTTTTATTAACAGCTGATATGATGATAAAAACTTCTACAGAATATCTATAGCAAAACAATTTTTTGTGTTAAATAATTTACTTTTGTGAATGTTACGTTATGTTACGTATTGTAAAAAAAAAATGCCTTGAGAAATGTGATATATTTTTGTCACATCACACAACTCTAGTCAGTGTGTCACTGGCAAAGTAAAGAAGCCTTCGCTACTGGGTAACGTTATTTCTATATTTTCATTTAAAAAAATGTGGTTGTGATATATAATATAAGGAATCATTAACCATACTGAGACTTACTTGTTAAACACTTTAGATCCATGTTGCTTATTTCATTTTATCCGTATAGAGTTTTTATCTATATACAGTGCTATTAGTATTATTTATTGATAGTTTTGTCCCAAGTTCCTTTCAGATTAGTTTATCCTCCTGTGTTTAAAATATTGCCATCCACCAATTTCATTCATTTATTTCCTTTTGTTTGTTTAATTGTTTCTTTTTTGTTATAATCTCAGTGAAACTGACGACACAAGCCCACTCTGAGTGTGTGTTTGTTGGGATACCTGCCCCCTCTATATTGAGGCATCGTCATAATTTACCGTGTTCTTAATAACGCACAATGGGCTTTTAAGAAAACAATTGCATAATGACCGTGCTCTATATCAGATTCGAAGTGCTTATTAGAGCCTCATAAACTCACACGCCTTGCACTCAGGCTCTGAGATGGGCAGTGAGCTCCATTTTGGAAAACCGGAGAGAGAGAGAGAGAGAGAGAGAGAGAGAGAGAGAGAGAGAGAGAGAGAGAGAGAGAGAGAGAGATGTACACAAATAGATAACTGTGATACACTCTGAAACTATAGGTTCTTCAGTGGCCACTTCATATAGGGTTCTCATTTGAAACACTTTTTAATGCTTCGTTTCAATGCTTGAGTAATACCCAGGACTGATTCTGGACTCGTTTGCAAAGTGCTAGTCAGACGGATAATCTGCTATTTAATCACCTTTTTTTTCTTTGGGAACCAACATTCAAGCAGTAAACAGGAAAGAATAGGGGTTGTGGTAGCTCAGTGATTAAGATGTTGGACTACTGATCAGAAGGCCAAGAGTTCGAATCCTAGGGCCACCATGCTACAGTATCACTCCTGGGCCCCTGAGCCAGACCATTATCCCTCAGCTGTATAAATTAGATGAATGTCAGTCGCCTAATGCCATGAATGGGAATGGATAAGAAAGTGTTGTATAATGTTTAGCCATGCTCAAGACATACATGACATCACTCTCAATGCAAGAGTCAACTAATTACAGAGATCCAATGCGATGCAAGTGTCACATTCAATGTGTATTACAGTCCTATGAGATGCAGATAATGCCTTACTCATCTTCAGAATGTCACACATCTCCCTAGAGCTATCTCATACCATTATTTCCTACTTTTATTATTTTACCCTGTTCATCATAGTGCTGTAAGATACGTTACTGTGAGTTGTCCCCCAGCTCAGACTGTCTTGAGTGATAGCTCCCCATCACTGTGATATTGAACTGGTCAGAAAAGCAATAACGGTGCACTGGTACAGAGTAGAGCTCCTCCTTAGCCAGCAATATCCTCTGTGGCAGCAGTATGATAATAGTATATATGATATTGTAGGGTCAGTGAAAGTGGCAGCAGCGTGTTAACAATACGAATTCTGATTAGAGTTCACGTCATTTCTGTGTCTCTCGCATCGTTATCACGGAAGCCTGAACCAGGACACCGATATGCGTGCAGAAAAAGAGGTAAACACACACTCGGGAAACGAACATGCTACTCAGCTAAATAAAGAAGAGTGTGTGAAAGTATTGTAAATCGAAAAATCTGTGCTTGTGCAAAATGTTCTTCCGTCAGCAGAAATCCACAGCATGCTCTGATCCAGTGTATCAGGGTTAATTCTTACACAGTGCTTCTGTGCAAACTTACCATGACCGCTGCCTACACAGAGAGAGAAAATGCAGGTGGGAGCAATATCCGAGACATATGGAACATCAGAGGCAGGCCTAATCTGGAAAAAGAACAGCCGTTAAACAAGCCAACTTCAATAACAAGTTGTCCAGGGTGCATTTTTCATGATTATTGTTGTTGTGGAGCAGGTCATTGTAGCTCAGGCTGAAAAACTGTGATGATAAAACACTCCCCCTGTTTCTCTTCCTCCCTCTCCCTTTCACTCTTTTGTTGTTTTCCTAAACAATGATTATCATCAGCAGCAGTAGGACACCAGCCTGAATTCGGAGCATGTTCCAAATCAGGGCAATCTGAGGGAAGCTCTGCATTGAGCATCAATTATTTAGCTTCTGTTGCTTTGTACAAACAAGCTCCCCTGGTGGAGAGACGGGTGCCTCTCCACAGCCAATTACTTCCAAATGTTCCTCTCATTTATTATTGAGTAAGGAAGTCTCGTACAGGTTGCTGCGTGCCTGACCCACCATGGAGTCCATTGTGCAGCGCTTTGATCAGGACAATGCTGTCTGGTGTGGGACGTGGGGTGCACTGTACGTGCTACAGTGCCCTGGTTTTAGCACGCTAGCATGTGGAAGATTAGGGCACCAGGGTTATGGTTGCTCCATAGGTCTCACTACTGCAACAAACCATGCTGGATAATTAGAGCGTTAGTACTGTGGGTGGTTTGTTTCCCAACATGCCCTTCTACTAGACATAGGGCTTTCCTTATACTCCTATGACTGTTGTTTTCTGAACAATGCTGCAGAACCATAGGAAGTGAGCATGAACCACATAAATAGGGTTTTGTTTGATTATGGCCTGCATTGCATGTTGCTTTATCATGGATTTGGCCATTTCTTGTGATGTTTATATGAACACAGCCTGTTTAACCAGCGCTGTCACACATGTTTTTTAAATTAAGCCAGTCTGCTGCTCAGCAAACACAAATGTTGCCAGTCAAAATTTCTGCTTGAAAAGCTCTGAAGGTTGACTCTATCAAACGAATAAAGACCTGTCAAATAAAGACCTGTTTTTCCCTTTATGATTATGTGTCACAACATCTACCATATATGCCATACATGTCACAATATCTCCACATCTTTTAATCATCAAACATATAATTATCTTTTTTTAATAGTGTAATTGTATGAATTTCTGTACAAGTGGGTTCAAATTTGGTGGTACATGGGAAGATGTGTCTGTCGGTCAAGATGGGATGGCATAGAGAGAGAGAGAGAGAGAGTGTGAGAGAGAGAGAGAGAGAGAGAGAGAGAGAGAGAGAGAGAGAGAGAGAGAGAACCATCTCATTCTCTGTTTCTCCTTGTTTGGCCAGAGGCCAGGAAAAGAGGAGTGAGCTGTCCAAAGGATTTGGGGAGTGTGTGTGTGTGTGTGTGTGTGTGTGTGTGTGTGTGTGTGTGTGTGTGTGTGTGTGTGTGTGTGTGTGTGTGTGTGTGTGTGTGTGTGTGAGTGTGTGTGTGAGTGTGTGTGTGAGAGAGAGAGAGAGAGAGAGAGAGAGAGAGAGACAGAGAGACTGTGGAAAAGGGGTGGGGGTGTACAGGAGGAGTTGTGCTGGGTGCAAGCCTTGGCTCAAGTAATTGTGTGGCTCCCAGGTGATGGAGGCTTTTATGCCATTAACCGTGTCTGTCCTGCCGCCGAGCGTGCCAGCTCTTTAACGAGCCAGTGCTGCTAATTTCGGGAACTAATACTGAGTCGTTTCACTTCGCCGGGCCGCCCACTGCAGGTGCTGCTGAGATGGACAAAGTGAGAACGTGAGAAATGGAGAAGCAGAGAGAGAGAGAGAGATTGAGAGAGATGAGTGTACCTTTGCTTGTCATGGATTTTTCTCTCTTTTCTTATGATTGAGCTGTAGTCGTTATTAAGAGATATTTTTACCCAAATGAGGATGGGTTCCCTTCTGAGTCTGGTTCCTCTCAAGGTTTCTTCCTCATATCATCTCAGGGAGTTTTTCCTTGCTGCCGTTGCCTCCAGCTTGCTCATAAGGGATAGATATATAGTATTTTAAATTTTAAATTAATATTTTAAAATAAATTTAAAATTTTAAATGCATGTATTTATTTATGTATTATTTTTATTATTCATTTTATCATTATTTTTATTAGTATATATATATATTATATTTCTCTTCTGTTTATATACTTCTGTAAAGCTGCTTTGAGACAATGTGAATTGTTAAAAGTGCTATACAACTAAACTGAACTGAATAGAGAGAAGACGCTGCAGCGCCTCAAGTCAAGCCTAGTCAAGTCAAATCGGCTCGTTGTGGCACTGCCTCTGTCATGAGTTTTGCTGCAGCTGTACCCCTGGCCTAGTTGTGGTGTGCTGAGGGCAGCTTTACAAGCCGCTGAGTGAAGTGTGAAGCCTCTCTGAGGGGGTGGGATCTATTTAATGTGTCTAATCTTCAAGAGGGAAGACTGTACAGGGAGCTTGTGTCATGTTCCAAACCATTGCGGCTGAGTTGTTGGTTGTGTTCGGTTATTAGTCTCTTGGAACATTTCCAGCCTGGACTTAGTCCTTTCTGTCTGTTTCTCTTTAACTTGGTGCCTGGGGAAAGATTTGGAGACCCGTGTAGTCCGTCAATACACACAGCCTGGAGGTGTGGAGTGAGTAATTGAACATTGCATCAGAGCTGAGCTCGTCCTCGTTTTCTAATTCTTTTATCAATAAACGTAGCCAAGAACCACCTACTTTTACCAAAAGAGGCTGTTTGGCTGACATTGTAAACGGCCAAACAACAATCAACTGATTAAATCTTGTTTAGAACAGCACTTTGTGTCATGCTTCAAAAGTTTGTGAACTGCTGAATAAAAGTGTGTGTATGTAGAGAGCCAATCAGATTACAACCTTTAAGATTCGGAGTCTCCCAACCCTCTTAGATATTAGAGTCTGAGCTATAGGCGAAGTGTCGAAAGCCGGGATTAAGCAGAACCTGTTCCATGCAAAGCAGTTTCTGCTTCCTATAAAGTGTTGTTTACTGTAGGTATTTTGATGGATATTCACGGCCTCCTTGTATTAACAGATGCCCCATTATATCCCGGCGTGTAATGCTTGTCCAGCCTCTGTTGGCTTGATGCCTTAGGTGAGAGGCAGTAAACCAGATTTGGCACACTACTCTTCTTTACTGCTAAAACACAAAGGGAGCGGGTGGTTTGTGTTAGCAATTCGGCTTTTCAGGCATCACTCTCGCCATGTAATCGCATTGCGTCTGGCTTACCTGTGCCGCCCCCAATGGGTTTATTCACGGCTAACGGGATTTGGTGTGCTGCAGAGCTCCACAGAAGCACGCCGCTGCCTCGGCTCTCCACTGGGCTCATAATTACACACTGACAGGACATCAGTACTGACAAACTCTCCCTCTGAACACACGAACGAGGACTCACATCCACCTAGCGTATGACACAAACACATGCCAGTGCTTTACACTAATCGACTTGCTTGGGCAAGTTACATTGTTAATGTTGGTTTTTTTTTTTTTGTCTTCTGCCTCTATACACTGTGACATTACAGATGTGAGATATACGATAGCGAGCAGATTAATGTGACAGTCTTATAGAGGAAATTCATATAGAGCCATGCTAAGGAAAACATCTAAACATATTCGAAGTATCCTGATTTTCCTGTGTTTTTTCTACAGCATTTTAAGCTCTGACCTTTAAAAAGCAAATGATTTAAGGCTTAATGTAAGAATTCTACATGTGAAAACCTACTAATAAAGACACCATGTGAAATGATTCTGAGTCTGGATCCAACCCCCAAAATCTGTAGAATAGAGCAGAACAGAGCAGTAAAAGGTGTATGTGTTGTACTGTGTGTTTCAGCTGGGATGTTTGTATGGTGTATGGGTGTGGAAACAGCATCTCCTTTGGGGAAATAGGAAGCGCTATATGGATTTTTCCATAATAAAACCTGGACTGAGTTTTGTCTTCAGAGCAGTTTCACTCTTCCTAGGCAAGCTGCTAGATACATTTGAAACAATTCCTAAAGGGAGATTGGACCATTTCTCAAAAAGAACAACCTCGCTATGATATCGAGCAGTTGGGAGCTGGCATTCTGACTTCCTCCGAAGAAAAATGTATCCAGATGTAGAATGTAGAGTAAAAGAGACCTCAAGACACCGTTATTGGCTCTTTTCCCCTGTGTACTCTAAGTTTAAAGATTTGTTTTCTCACTCAGTGAGGTCATATTTTTTACACAACGTGTTGCAAGTTTTTTTTTCCTCCTTTCATTTCAGACTTGCTGTCTACTGCTTAGACAACAAGCTATTTATCTTTAGTCCTTAATGGCAGTTTTAACAAAAAAACACTGCTGCACCGATGCACTGAGGGCAGCAGTTCTATCTGTCTTCTATCTATCTCCTCTTAAGCATATATGAGCTCGCAGATGCCAACAATTAGCTATTGTCAGTATGACTAACAGGGAAGAGAGTGTGTCTCCAAGCCAGGACACACCTAGAAAACCTCAGAACAATCATTTTCACACCACTTAGGACCCTGACGCTGATTTTAGATCTCTCAGTATTGTCTCATGCTTGATATTAATCTGTTACTGAAATCCTCTTATAAACCAAGCTCGCTCTCTGTCAATAAACCAAATATAACTCGGCATACAATATGTCACCGGAAATATGTTCACTGTCTGATTCTAGTCCAGCAGGTCAGTATTAAGTATCTATAGTTCTCTAATTGTCATTAACAGTGCCATGGAATACACTTGATTTAAGGCATTTAAAGATATGACCCATATTTTCCTGGCCATTTCTTTATTTGGTCCACTCTGTGTACGGCGACTGTAAGGTCACGATTTGACAGATCTTCTCTGAAGCTCTGACATCACTTTCACTTTGTACATGTACCACAGTGACCTTTTCATCTGACAGCCTCTCTTTTGTCTGGCCAATCTGCTCGCCTCAATGCTCTTAACAGCCAATCGCACACACTACAGGTTCAGAGACACCACGCACACCTCTACAGCCTTCAGAAGTCATTGAGACATTATATCTGATCAGACATGCACTGCAGACCAGAGCTACACTAACACCATGTGACACAATAATCAGTAAGCAGATACGTGTTTGTGGTAAATACTCCAACTCGGAGGTCGGTACGCATAAACTACATACTCCTTTCTCCTGAATCTCAGTGTGGTCTTATAGCAGAGGAACATCTGACTATAGTAAAATTGTAGAATAATATTTTTGCAGGGCAGGTGCAGGATGTATTGTTCCTCATACATGTTTGCTTTAGTGAGCCATATTCTCTCTTTATAGACAAAAAGAAATGTCCCATGATACCTTGCTGCCTGTGTAGTCCCACGAGTATCTTGGAAGACAGTGCGCTTATAGATATGACGGTAAACAAACAGCACGTGGCAGGTGACAAAGACAACTATACTGTACATACATCCAGTTGTTGCCTGTTTCCTCATTCGTCTGGATTAAATGAATAATTGAAGTAAAAATAATTACACATAACTCCTTTTAATAAATTTCCTCCATTCCAGCATAGCAACGCTTTAATTCTTCTGACTGGCTGCTGACAGACATGGTTATTACGATACGTAGGACAGCAAAGAATCTACACAAAGATCCAGCAGATGGAGTTATCTCAGTAGGCAACATTCTGCGCTGACAGTTGACTCAGACATGACCAGATACCTTCCTGCTTCTGTACACTGCATGAGTAGGTCTTGTTACATTTTAGACATGGTCACATAGCAGGTTTGTGTCTGGGTACTTTTTTATGCATGAAGGTTATTATTTGGAAAGTCACCAATCTCGTGTCCAGACAGCACAGTCGCTTGGATCTCATTACGAGCAGTGTGTGCATAGTCATATTTCTCTTCTCCGATAACAAGAAAGCATGTGGGATTTAAAAAGTCGCCAGACGATTCTTCACTTTGCTGAAGGACAGCGTGAAGGTTAGGAAGCAGAAGAGGTTTTACGGTCATGACATGATGTTAGTAAGAGTTCTAGACATCATTTGTTTGTTATTACTGAATTTGTGCCTGGCGTTGGGATGCACGTGGTACCAATTGCCTTTGCTGTCTCTTCTCTTCTACAATGTGGATATAATAAACGGTGTAACATTAATTTCAGCCACCTTTCCAAGTGTACAGCTGAGGCTTTCCTATTTTTCTAAGCTCTTCCCCAAAACAAAAGAGACACAAAATTGCTTTTAGCCAGGAGAGCCTGCTATGTGTAAGCATTCAGTAAATTGTATTCAGAGCTGTTGGAGAGTATATGCCACTAAACTATTGGGGAAGACAAGAGGACAATTTATTCCCAATGTGGCCTTCTGGAGAGCCTTCAGCTGAGTTTACAACACCAGGGCACCAGAGAGAGAGAGAGAGAGAGAGAGAGAGAGAGAGAGAGAGAGAGAGAGAGAGAGAGTGAGAAAGAGAATAAGAGTGAGAAAGAGAGAGAGAGAGAGAGAGAGAGCGAGAAAGACAGAGAGAGAGAGAGAGAGAGAGAGAGAGAGAGAGAGAGAGAGAGAGAGAGAGAGAGAGAGAGAGAGAGAGAGAGAGATGGTAAAATAGGGATATTTTTCAGCCATAAAGAAGGATTATTCACCACCAACAGGGCTTTTGCATAATGTGTTGCTGTTATTTTTCAAATTGACCTCATGATTGTAGTCATAATCAATATATACCACAGGCAGGCTGATTAAGGCTCCTCGTTCTCCTCCCTTTCCTCATCTTTATTTTACCCCCATTGTGTTTCAGCAGGTTTTGCTTTTAATAGCCTCAGCCCCACAGCGAGAGACTGAACAACAACACAGAGCCGACGCTCATTCAGCCTCCTTTTGCTTATTGTTTGCTTTCCTTCTTATGTGAGAAGGTAAATTAAATGTATGTAAAGCAAAAGAACTGACTTACTGATGTGGATCTGTTCCTCTCGTGTGTGTGTGTGTGTGTGTGTGTGCACGTGTGTGTGTGTGTGTGTGTGTGTGTGTGTGTGCGTGTCTGCATGTGTGTGTGTGTGTGCGTGCGTGTGCGTGTGTGTGTGTGTGTGTGTGTGTAGCGATGAATAAAAAATACATTCAGAATCGTGTCTTTAAACAAACAAGAGTAATGTATGATGTGTTTCATTCGTTAAACATTTTGTGTTGTTCTTAATACACTCTATAAAGCTAAGAGTTTCACTGAACATTACCTGGTTTTAGAGGACTTTTTAAGGCTGACTTCGAACCACATGACAACCGATGCTGCAGCTCAGTGTAATTCTGCTATAATGGAAATAATGTGATAGCTTGCCAAGAAAGGGTTCCAATTGAGAAAAAACAAACATTTTGAAAAGATGCTAAAAGACTAGTTACTAAGTGTTAATGAGAGTAACGTGAAAGGCCTGTAGAGTGACTGTATAACACAGTCATAGTCAATGACGGTCATTACACTGTAAAAAAAAAAAAAAGCTTTTTGATGAGGTCATAAACACAGTTTTAGATTTCTTTTCTTTATTTATTCATAAGTTTGGACGTCGCTGTAACGTATTTTGTGAAGCTAACTATAAAAAGTGAGCTTTATTTAAAAATAAAACACGTATTATGAAACGATATTCAGACAGTTTTGTGAGTTATGCTTGTGTGGAGTGATTAATGTGAGAATAACGACTAGTATGGATTTGAATCTTTTTGTTTTGCATTTGTTAAATGCAACATCTGTTACATTTATGTTATGTTGTATTACCTTTTGGCATCACCTTGGAGTTTGGGGGTTCTATTCCTGTCTCTTCCCTGTGTATGGGTGGAGTTTACATGTTCCCCCTGTGCTTCAGGGGTTTCCTCTGGTTTCCTCCCCAAATCTAAAGACATATGATGTAGGCTGATTGAAATCTTTTAATTGTCTATAGTGTGTAAGTGTGTGTACAATTGTGTCCTGTGATGGCTTGGCATCCCATCCAGGGCATCCCCCAGGGTTGTGCCCTTGAGTCCCACCTCTCTGTAACCATGTGCAGGATGAGCAGTACAGAACACGGATAGATGCCTCATTCGTTTTTTTCTCCGGTCCCCATTTTCTTTCCCTGATTTTTTTCACTTAGAATGATGTCACCAATCCTAAACACTTTTTTTACATGTCACATAAGCATTAAAGAAGCTCATATAGGTTTATTTCAGTTGCCATGATAAGTCTATGCAGGTGTCAAGAGTCGAATCAAGAAGCTTTTATTGTCATTTCAACCATACAGTATAAAGCTGGCACAGTACATAGTGAAGTGAAACAATGATGCTACATAGAACAGCATAAAGCTACATAAAACAACACAGAGCTAAGGGCTTGATGTAAGTTGTCCAAGCCACATAAAAAGTGCATCGTGTACAACCTAGTGCAACCCTACAGGACAAATAACACAACATATTATGTCCAGGTGTTATTCAGGGTGATCAGCACACACACTTCCTCTCACTTCTCTGGTGAATGAGGTCACTTCAGACTAGCATTCATACCTAATGAGGCTAGTGTACATCCTGAGCAGCAGCACAGCCAGGCTAGCGAATAATAGAAGAGTAAACACAGGCCTTGAAGAGCATTATTGTGCCTTCAGAGCTTACAGAGTAAAGCTGAACAATAGATTTCCCTGCTTCAGTATGCTGAAAGGGTAATATTCAATATAGCCACAGGCCAGGCTTATAGTACTGTTTTGACTTTTGCACCCGTCTATACGTTTCCCCGACTGTAAACACATTTTGACCCGCGTGTGACTTCAGAAGAATAATAAACTAAAGCGCACGTTACAGGCTATTTTTCTTTCTGGTTTTCTCCTAATCATTTTCTACAGTGGTGACCACTAGCATGACATATGTGTAACTAAGTCGATAGGAATATTAATGAAGTTACCATAGGGATAACATTTAGTTTAATTAGGAGAATAACCTATACGGTGGCCTGTTCTGCTGCAGCAAGGAGAGAAGACACAAAAGGAATTGATTGGTTTTGGCATTTAGTCTCTGATCATTGGTGTCATCTATTGCTTCAGGAGGCAGGAAGATAATCTAGAGTGACATTTCTTGTCTGGCTGTTTTTTTTCCACCACTGATGAAGGCAATTACAGCGATCCTAAATGATCATTTGCACAACTTTCAGCGGATTTTCCCCCCACATGTTCTCCGAATTGGAATGCACCGGGGTGATTAGCTCATTTGGTAAATAAGCCAGTGTGGTTGTGTGTGAGATGTGAGATCTCCTGCCGCCGCAGCATACTTGGCTTTTTAATAAAATTTATTTTTTTAAAAAACAGTGTTTTATAAAATTCTGAATTGTTTCTGGCTGGAAAATTAGAAAGTTTCATGTCTTTCTCTACTAAATAGTCATATGGAAGAACTTACTATCCTTCATTTCCTCAGCAGTCGCCTCAGGAGTTTAGATGGTTTAGCGGTCCATATGCCACCAACCCTCCTGTTTTGTATTTATAAAGCTCTTTTTAAAAAAATAAATAAATAAAAATAAATCCCTTCCAAACACATCTTTCTTAAAATCAGTTGATGACTTTATTCTTTCTCCTGTTTTTCTTTTTCTGATGGAAATTCTGGCTAGACTTCAGATTAATTGCAGATTTATAATACTGCACTTCCACATCTTTTTATTTCGACAGTGACAACTCCTTTATATGAAGACGCACATAGTATGAACCTAAAAATACAAACAATCTAACAAATAAACAAATGGACTAATGTTATTTTACAAAGAACCATAAACTTCGGTAAACTTCTATTTCTGTATGAACATGGAACATTTATGGAAGGAGTTTTTCCATATCAGGAATGTCTTAAGAATAAATTACTTGGTCTTTGGGCTTGTCTGAAATATGACCAGCTACATTTATGGGAACAAGCGAAAGAAAAAAAAAGAGAATTATTTATTTATAGCTATAATATAACTGTGTTAATACAGCAGACCACTCAGTTGCTTACTTTCCTTTAACAGCATGCCACATTGTGCTTTAGTCCTTGCTTACTTTAGTTAACTGTGCTGTAAATCTGTCTGGATTAAGCTATAATCCATGTAGGCTGAGTCAGTGTTCGATACTTTTGGCAGTCTGCGCCAGACTCTCTATGGATCACTCGGCGTTCCATCCGCACTTCGAGGCTGCCTCATCTTTTTCCTTGGAAAGGTACTTAAAAAGTCATCGTGAGTTAGTGGGTAAATATCACCATAAAGTCATTTCATATTTGTTGCATTTACTCTTGTAAAACGTGATAAATATGTCGGGGGGGTGAAGGTCACATAACCTCGGCGCTTCAAGAAATATTTGGGCAGGACAACATAATGCTTTCCAAGTTTGCGGAACAAATGAAATTCTGCTGCTCTGTTGCACTTTGCCTCCAAACAACCATTACAACTAGCTTTATATATTGTCTGAGCAGCAGACCATCAAATGGTGTTTTCCTTTTTGTGCCAGAGCGGTCGAAAAGATGGAGAATAGCAATCTGCCACCGGGATGTAAGGCCGTAGAATGTGTGTGTGTGTGTGTGTGTGTGTGTGTGTGCGTGTGTATGTGTGTGTGTGTGTGTGTGTGTGTGTGTGTGTGTGTGTGTGTGTGTGTGTGTGTGTGTGTCTATATTTGCTGGTGAAACCATCCTAATAAATTTTCAGATAAACTTTTTTTTGTTCTGAAAATTAACACAGACTGGACATCTGTGTGTATAACGTTAACAAAAGGACTCGTCAGCGGTGTTGTAAAGTGTGTGCAGTGTTGCTTAGTGAGTTTTCACTGAAAATTGCATACATTGTGAATGAATGGCCAAAGGGCAGAGAAGAGTCGTAGAATTCAAGGCTGCTTCTGAGCACAGTATTTGCATATTCAATATAGAGCCGAGCCTGCAAAAAAAAACCTAAAAACCAGCCAAACACTCTCTGTGTTGCTCTGTGTGTTTATATTTGCGGCATTTCATCTCAGTTTTTGTGTTTTTGTTATCTGCTGAGATTACAGATATGAACAATATTTGATCATTTTTCTCCACTAACAGCCATTCTTCACCTTGCGGGATGTTCTTTCTCTCCCCTATCTGCTCCCCACCACTCCACCTTTCAGCGTTTGCTCGAACCAATTTTGCATTTGTGGTGCTAAAAAATTAATCTAAGTGCTGGCCGGTGGGGAACGCTGGGGATCCGGGCTGATTTATTGCAGACTTAATTCAGAATGGCTGGAGATGATGAACGCCACCGAGAGTGGGCAGTTACACATTGGAAGTATGAAACTGGCTGTTCCGAGTTGTTTGATTGAAAATCACATAAATCAGGAGAACGAACCCACAGAGTCTCGCAAATCTCTGAACAAAAACATGCACTCTGTACATTACATTATTATTGGAGCGTCACAGGTTGCACGCAGTTACTTACTCTTTAAATGCCAGAGATTTATATGGCTTTCAAATAAAAAGGTCTTGGCTCACATAAGAGGGATATGTATTTTTTTTTCCTGGCTTTTTTCCATGAGTTGCCAAGGAGTCAATACTAAAAACAAAACAAAAAAGTTTTAACAAAATGCATAAATAAATGTCAAATGAAGGAACATGACTGTACTGTGGAGCACAGAGCAATCTCCAGATCTGGAAATAAATCTTGTACTTTGCGGTCGAACAAATTGTTGATGCTTATTTCCTTATTTCATGTTCTAGTTTAAATAATAAAGCCCAAACCGTCCAGAAAATATGATCTGTGCTCTTTCTGTTATTTTTCAGTCTATTTATATATTTATTTTTTCTGATGGGGAAGAAGAAGATCTCTGGTCTGCTGCATAGCTTTCTGGAAAAGGGAAAAAAAAAAGACAGCAATATAAAATTGGTTGGAGAACCGCCTCGTGAGATCTCAGGCCCGAGCTAATCACAACTTCGACCCACTTCTGTATTCCGACGAGTAAATCAATTGAGCCAAAGTCTCCCTCTGGACCAGAAGAAAGTCAGTACGAGTGCAATTTTAGCTGCTCTGTAACAGCCTGCTGCCTATAGACCACTTCGACCCGTCTTCTGTTGATAAGGCTCGCTAATTCCACCCAGAAGTGAAAGTTAACTGTAATATATAGAGGAAGTAAGGAATAAATCAGGACAGGTTGTGCTGGTATAGGAAAATAATCAACAGCGGCTTGGTGTGATGCTGCCAGTGAGAACTGGAGGAACACAAACAACTCCCAGATGATGATTTTCCCCATAACATCATGCCCCTTGTTTTATTGCTCTATAACCCCACAGCTTTTTTACACACATTATTATTTACCCCTGTCTGTAAATAGTAGAGCTGACACTGGACACTCCTACATACTCCTACATACTCCTACATAAGAAACATATAAATATGAATATTTAATGTTCAGTTCCCAACCCCCTCTCTTCCAAGATTTAAAAGGTCTGTCTGTCTGTCTATCTATCTATTTGTCTATCTATCTATCTATCTATCTATCTATCTATCTATCTATCTATCTATCTATCTATCTATCTATCTATCTATCTATCTATCTATCTATCTAAATATCTGTCTGTCTGCCTGTTTGTCTGTCTGTCTGTCTTTCTATCTATCTATATAAATATATATCTATCAAATATATGTCTGTCTGTCTGTCTATGTGAAATGTCACAGTTGAGCTTGTGTGTGTGTGTGTGTGTGTGTGTGTGTGTGTGTGTGTGTGTGTGTGTGTGTGTGTGTGATGTGATGTGATGTGATGTGATGTGATGAAGAGTGTTATTCGATTTGTCAGGTGTTATTGATAAAGACTCACTTCCACTAGGTGATGAGAGTAATGTAGTGTTTGTGAAGCACGACACAGATCCCACACTCCAGGAACATTAGAAGCTCTTCTCATCATCTGTACGTTCAGCTTTTAATATAGATGTAAATATACTTATACTATGACTCTTTTTTGTACAACTAAGTGTTTTAGGGCCTCATTCAGGGAGAGAAAGATGCCAAGCAGAGAGGTGAATGTGGGATTAAGGCTCTAGCCACCTGATGATAAATTATCCTCTGGATGAAATGAATGAGCAGTAAATGAAAGAAATAATCGCTTCATTTTGATAGCAGAAAGTTGTACATCATTCCAAGCCCTGGATCAGACATTTCATGTAGCTGCTGTTATTAAACTATCAGCTGCAGCTTATATCCTTGTGTTGTGTTTTTGTTGATTGCATTTTGCAGGGAGGAAAGAGTACAGAAGAAAGACCAAGAAATCTTATTTGTCATCATAAGAAATAAAACTCTTCTGCTACACAGGAACCACAAAAGAAATGCGACACTAAACAAAATGTGTACATTATTTAATTAAATCAACAATTTACTCAAAACCTTCTGATGGTGTTGGGTTTTGTTTTTAAGGTTTAGTCCGATTCCATTAACCCCATTTCCATTTGGATCGAAGGCTAAATGTTTGTCAGCTTGGTTAAAAATGTCTCTAAAGTTCTTCAGGCTTTAGTGTTTATTCTGCTTGCTTTCCTAATGCGTGCTGCTGTGTGTCAGGTTGCAGGCTCTGAGGAAGGAGAAGTCTCGTGATGCAGCACGCTCACGCAGAGGGAAGGAGAACTTTGAGTTCTACGAGTTGGCCAAGATGCTGCCACTGCCAGGTGCCATCACCAGCCAGCTGGACAAAGCCTCCATCATCCGCCTGACCATCAGCTACCTGAAGATGAGGGACTTCGCCAACCAGGGCGACCCGCCATGGAACCTGCGCATCGAAGGACCGCCGCCCAACACCTCAGTCAAAGGTCAGGGGTCACACACTTTCCTCTCCCCTCCTCTCTTCTCCTCTCCTCTCCCCTCCTCTCCTCTGCTCTTTTCTCCTCTGCTCTCCTCTCTATCTCCTCGAATACACTCGAGTCAAGAGGGACAGTCCCCTCCTACATCGTGTCTCCTCTGCTCTCCTCTCCGTCTTACTCAATGCCCAGCATGCCTCTACTACTCTTCTCCGTCTCTTCCTCATCCTCTCCTGTCCTCCGAATCCTCTGTCATCTGCGCGACTGGCCCTCCACGTCTTCGTACCCTCCTCCCTCTCCCCGCTCCTCCCGCTCTCCTATTCCATTCCTTCTCTGCTCCATCTCCTCGTGCCCTCAACTCCTCCTCCTCTCTTCTCCCCTCTCCTCCCCTCTCCTATCCTCTCCTCTCCTCTCCTCTCCTCTCTCATACCTCCTCTCCTCTCATCTCTCTCCCTCACATCCTCCCTCTCCTCTCCTCTCCTCTCCTGTCCTCTCCTCTGCTCTCCACTCCACTCTTCTCCTCTCCTCTCCCCTCTCCTCCCCTCTCCTTTCCTCTCCTGTCCTCTCCTCTCCTCTCACCTCCTCTCCTCTCCTCTCTCCTTTCCTCTCCTCTCCTCTCCTCTCCTCTCCACTCCTCTCTTCTCCTCTCCCCTCTCCTCCCCTCTCCTTTCCTCTCCTCTCCTCTCCTCTGCTCTCCCCTCTCCTTTCCTTTCCTCTCCTCCCCTCTCCTTTCCTCTCCTGTCCTCTCCTCTCCTCTCACCTCCTCTCCTCTCCCCTCTCCTCTCCTCTCCTCTCCTCTCCTCTGCTCTCCACTCCTCTCTTCTCCTCTCCCCTCTCCTGTCCTCTCCTCTCCTCTCACCTCCTCTCTTCTCCTCTCCCCTCTCCTCTCCTCTGCTCTCCACTCCTCTCTTCTCCTCTCCTCTCCTCTCCTCTCTCCTCCCCTCTCCTTTCCTCTCCTCTCCTCTCCTCTGATCTTCTCTCCTCTCCTCTCCTCTCCTCTCCTCTCCCCTCTCCTTTCCTCTCCTCTCCTCTGATCTTCTCTTCTCTTCTCTTCTCTTCTCTTCTCTTCTCTTCTCTTCTCTTCTCTCCTCTCCTCTGATCTCCTCTCCTCCTCTCTTCTCTTCTCTTTTCCTCTCTCCTCTTCTCTCCTCTCCTCTCCTCCTCTCTTCTCTTCTCTCCTCTCCTCTCCTCTCCTCCCCTCTCCTCTGATCTCCTCTCCTCCTCTCTTCTCTTCTCTCCTCTCCTCCCCTCTCCTCTCCTCTGATCTCCTCTCCTCCTCTCTTCTCTTCTCTTTTCCTCTCTCCTCTCCTCTTCTCTTCTCTTCTCCCCTCCTCTCTTCTCCTCTCCTCTCCTCCTCTCCTCTCCTCTCCTCTCCCCTCCCCTCTCCTTTCCTCTGATCTCCTCTCCTGTCCTCTCCTCGCCTCTCCTCTGATCTTCTCTCCTCTCCTCTCCTCCTCTCTTCTCTTTTCTTCTCTTCTTTCCTCTCCTCTCCTCTCTCCTCTCCCCTCCTCCTCTCTTCTCTTCTCTTCTTTCCTCTTCCCTCCTCTTCTCTCCTCTCTTCTCCTCTCCTCTCCTCTCCTCTCCTTTCCTCCTCTCCTCTTCTCTCCTCTCCTCTCCTCTCCTCTCCTCTCCTCTCCTCTCCTCTTCTCTTCTCTTCTCTTCTCTTCTCTTCTCTTCTCTTCTCTTCTCTTCTCTTCTCTTCTCTTCTCTTCTCTTCTCTCCTCTCCTGGAATGTGCTTGTGAAATGTTTGCACTGCAGCTCGACATCTCTCTACAGTCACATATTCATAGCAAAGACCATAAAATCCAAAGGGAAGAAGAGGAACAGCAAACAAAAAATGATAAATAAATGCAGTTAATGCATCCACTTGGCACTAAAACCTGACGGTGTTGTGGAGGGTATATGAGGTGAGAGAGAGTGTTTGTCATGCTTCATGGAAGCCTAATTAGTTGTAAATGGTACTATACTGAAATAGTCTATAGATTTAACAGTAACTATGGATTCGTTGTTGGAGTAACGACCAGATGAATAATGGAGCCCTTTAATGAACTAATGCTAAAGCTCAGGTGATACAAAATAGTTCGGTTTAATGGAAATTTACAAAAAGAGTTTTTTGTGTGTGATAGTAGGCAGGTTTTTGTACCTGTTTATAGACAAAAGTGCTGAAGATAGTCATACATCATTTAAACAATCTTTTTTTAATGTACTAGTAGGAGGATTAATTTAATATCTTTGAATGTTTTATACTGGCGTCTGCTTTCCTCTACAAATGAGAATCAGTTAGGGGAAGTGGAATAACTGCAGAAGTGAAAATGGCCATAGGGACTGGAGAAATTGCACACGTTTTAAAGGCGGCAGCATTCTGTGTATTCTGGCCAGCACACAACAGATGGCATCATTGTTGTCTCTCTTTGAAGAACTGCATGAATTTTCATGAGAAAATGTATATACACAATCATTTAGTTTGCAACACTCTAGCAAGTTTGGGTTCTATTTTGCACTATGAAAATCTACACCAGGCAAAAAAAAAAAAGACTGTGTTGGAAGAGTTTTATTAATTGGTCACTAGTGTACATGATTTAACAAATCTTTAGGAAGGTGCGATTATAAAAGAGGCTTTGTGTCCTTCTGTCTCATTGATATAGCAACACTTGGAATTGAATCAGGAGCTGGCTCCATTTTATTTGCACTACATTTCGAACAGAGGCTGCTATCGATTCCTGTTGTGTTGCCCTGAGTCACTCAAGTTAATGGATACTCTGTGCTCTGACGTGGCTTCCGAGCCCACCGACCTGTGTTTATTATTTGACTAGAGAGACTACGTTTCCTTGACTATCAGAGGCAGGGAGCGTTCCCTCTCTTCGGCTCGCTAAAGGCAGGATAAAAGAGCGTGACGCGTTTCGATCAGCACGGAGCATGCTAATACAAGCATATGGTGCATTATTGCATCAGGTGGAGTGGCGTCGAGGGCAAGGCCCATTTCTGCTCCGGATCACCGGTGCACCTGACTCAAGGAGAGCTGGAAGAAAATGATATTGTTTCTGATGCATGAAGTCCCCAGTTCATTTGGCAGTCCAGTCCCTCAATCAATTTGCCCGTGACTGTACATGCGGAGCTGCGGCGGTAGGCCACGCGACTGTTATTACACCAGATGCACTGAGGAAAAAACCCAAGCTGACTCCTTGTAAGGCATTTCTTCCTAATAACTGATGATTGTAACCTTTAGGGAAATCTTGCTGCAGCTGTGTTTGGCAGATCTCCCTGCTCGCAAGGAACGGTTCTTTGCTTAAAGAAAAATCAACATTCTCTTTTATTCTCGCTTCTATAGGAATAAAGAATATGTTGGAGCTGGCATTTGTACTGCGCTGATGGTTTTTCACAGTCGCCAAACATCATTAAAATGAAGCCCTCTTCTCTTGAATACAAAACAAAGGTGACAAAGCAGAGATTGCCGGCCCTTATCGGTAATAAAAGCTCCCTATATTACTGGCATCTGAACTAAAAGAATTTGACCTCCACTTCTCAAGTGTTGATTTATTATCATAACTCCTGTGAGCGTGCTGCCTCTCCTCTTCGCGCCTGTTGACCTTTACGGTAATTGACCCATCAACTAATTTTTTTTTTTTCTGGAGTGTTTTAACCAAAATTTGCTAGTCTCTGTCAGGAGCGTTTCACATCTGTTGAAGGACACTGCACAAACAAGCATGACCTTTCTGTTGTTTGGAGGCTGGCGCGGGCCTCCTGACCCCCTCCACCACCTGTGCATTCATTATTCATGCATGCAGAGCAGAGAGCAGTCACCAAAATGCCACACTTCACCAAGCACGTGCTCACACCCACATGCACACACTCCATAAAACTATACGCTCCTGCCTCCATTCACGTGGCTCATGCCTATAGTCAAGCCTTCTCCTAGATCCTTTCCATTTCTACGTCAGATCCTTTTTGACGCAGGATAGCACACGGTTCTCAGATCCGTATGTTTAAAAATGAGTGATTTATGATTGGACACAAATTGAGCTCCAACTCACCAGATCTGTCCAGCTATACATGTGATTTAAGAACGATTTCAAAGTGCCAATGACTGAAAGCAATAATTAGCTGACATTAATGCTGGAGATTTTGGGTTCAGTCTGTATTAGCTGAGCAGGGGAAAGCCTTTGTTAAATCCCTTTCTAAAATCTCTCCTAATTATAACTGCATGGATGCACCAGTAGGTTGAGGATCTTCTTTTCCACAGATGTGTTTATTATATAAGGAATTAAACACGACAGGGTGTGCTGTTATAAGCTGTAGTGTGAAACCACAGCAAAGACAGATTACTTTGCAGTAAGAGAGAGAGAGCAGCACATGACATCCTGTGGAGATCGAGTCTTCTCATATGACAGCTGTGAATGAAGCTGTGAATGAAGCTGTTACCATTGTAATGACAAGGACATTTAGAATAACATTTAATGCTTTGGATCATCTGCAAGACAGAGTCCTGTTATCACTTACCTTATACAGTAGAAACTGCGAGGAGTCGTTTGTTCATCTTTTTTTTTTTTTGAAGTACCGTATTTTCCGCACTATAAGGCGCACCTAAAAGCCTTAAATTTTCTCAAAAATCGGCCGTTGTTGTGCGACTTTGGTAAGCGCTCCGCTTGATTGACTGTCGGACCATTTCCCGCTGACACAGAGACGTAATACATACTGTACACTACGTACGCTAGCAGCGATAAACCAATCAGAGGACATTACGTAATACGTACAGTATGTACGCTTACCTTCGCCACGCCTCCGGTAGGTGAGGACTTTGATGGATTTGTGAGAGAAGATTGATTAAAAAATAGTGTGTGTATTGTTAAATAGTAGAATAAAGTTCAACTAAAATCACTGTTTTGCTTCTGTTACCTTTTTTGGAGACCGTATGTTTTAGCATGCGCCTTATAATACGGTGCGCCTTATGTATGGGTTAAGTACAGAAATAGACCCCGTAATTGACTCTGCGCCTTATGGTGCGGAAAATACGGTAAATGACAGAAAACAAGACAAAAAAAAAAATCAAATGTGGTGAAGAAAAAAACAAACAAACTTGTCATGTTAGTGAGAAACTGCAAAGTGTAAATCATTGTCCTGAAGCACTGAAGCACTGACACTGGAGACTCCTTCTATTAAGTACCAATACTTTTTTATTTGCAGGCTTGGGTTAGACAAAGAGGAACATCCAGGTCTGTGTGAATAAAGTGTTTCTAGACGAAACATAACATACTAGAATGTTATGGTCTACAAGATTCAAGTGTTCTCTGTGGTATAAGGTAAAGGTATTTCTTCTGAAAATGCTTTTATCAGCAACAATATTATTAAGTGTCCCTGAAAGTTTTACATTCCGTCCAGCGCAATGAATTTTCTTTATAGTTTTGTCACTCATAAAAATTTGTGCCTGCTCTTTTTTTCCCCTTTCATGCATTAGCAAGGCTAAAGGAATGGAACTGCAGCCAAATGTTCATGTACTTGTCCCAATTAGCATAATTTCATCAATAAAGTCCAAAGGGACCTTGAAGCAGCATCAGACCTTCATTTCATTCCCATCCCCTCCCTCCTTCCACTCATTAGGTCTTCTAATGTCCCCTGGACCTGGCGCTCGGCATTTAGTGCCGCGCATGCGTCCGGCACGGCAACATACGTGTTTACCTCCGCGCTCCTGTGCACCTGAGTGCAAACCTCACGCCTCTCATTTAACAACATATCAACACATCAAACGCAGTCAACAGGGTGAGCTCATTAAGGCTTTTGACCATCACAGCAGACAGACAGAGCGCTTGCTCTTTAGTCCTGGATGCCTCTTCTGAAGGGTGGCTGGCTTTGGTGGAGCAGGTTGGCATCAAACACGGCATTGATTAAACTGATCTCTCCAGGTGCCCAGCGTGCCACTCTCATTGTTAATGGTAATGAGGGAATTAATAGCGTTTGCAACACAATAGACTCTCAGAACGCCGAAAAAGCTTAGATTTATTTATTTATTTTTCGCCTCTGCAACCTGGACTGCAGAAACGTCCAGAGAAACGGAGCATCTTGGGTAAGAAAAGAAAAAAAGCCTCCCTGGTATGTCTAACTGTATAAATGGATGGTAAATTGCCCAGCTGTGAGTGTGAGATGTTTCATTCCCCAGTCGTCCTGTAAGAAAAATTGAATGACAGTGAGCAAAACAGCAGTAATTATAAAACTAATTACTAAATGCTGATGATGCCCATAGGCTCTGCATAACTAAATTTAGAAGAGGAAATTGCTTTTGGCTACGAGGAGGCTCTGGGCATGTTTGCCTTATTTTCTTTATTTTCCAATGCACACCAAAGAAAGTAATAATTGCCATGGAAACAATTACTCGCACACCTTCTCTTTTTTCTCAGCCCGACAGAAACAGCCGGAGGAAGCATTGTTGTTGAACAATGTGTTTTAATAACAGTGAATAGTGTACATACTTTGCTCACGAATAGATTACCCTCGTACGGAAAACACAGGCATGCTACTGTGGCACGGTGTAAAAGGCCTGTAATTTCCTTATTAAATTAGGCCCTTTATTGTGCAAGATTTTGTTTGGGCCATACAAACCCAGCTAGGGTGTGCGAGTCTTAATTGTGAGCTGAGCGTACGGAGCACTTGTGTGCAACTATGCTTTTAATGGCCTATTTCTCTTTTGAATGGAGACAACAGAGCCAGGGTTGGCAGCGAGACGACCCTCCAGGGTGCCTTCACATTCCCAGTAGCCTTGTTTGTGAGTGTGTTTGTGGGTCCTGCAGTGTGTTTGTGCGTGAAGCAGTGTGTTTTGCGTGTGCGTGACTCTTTGTGTGCGTTCACCTCGACGTAGGCCTACATTTTCTTTGTGCAAAACTGACAGCACAAGAATAGGATCATTGTTTCCCAGCGCATCGACGTGCTCGCTGATGATGTATGGCTAACTGCTTTTATTCTCATTGACCTGTTAGACTTGTGCTATATGGATGTCAGCTCTGGCCCGGTAATTAGTCCTTTTGCAAATGGCCCAATAATAGAGAAATAAATCAGAAAGACAGCTGAAATGAATATTGAAGCTCTTTTCAGCTCTTTGCCTGAACTTGTATTCGGCTGTAGATAATATCTTTACAAAGTATTACAAATCACCGTGTCTTTACTGAGCACTGTACGCTGCAGAGAAGGAGCCTACTGATCTCTCATACAAAATATGAAGAACTGAAGAACACAAAGAGGAAGAATGTTTATTATATTATTATATTTGCATTTTCCGTGGAGGCCTAAAATGAACCGAGGTCTCCTTTGGACAGGGTGTGAGCAGCAAATTGTGTGTGTGTGTGTGTGTGTGTGTGTGTGTGTGTGTGTGTGTGTGTGTGTGTATTCAGTGGACTTGTCCGGCTGACAGACTGCTCCCAGAACAGAGTGGCACTCTTTGAAGCTGAGCGTCTGAAAGCACAGCGTGAGCCTCAAATAAAGTGAAGGGCATCCACTATTACAAGTAATGTCCTTAATAATCTTGTTAGTCTAGTCCCTCTCAGTAGGAGACAAATGGAGCATTATTGGCTTATGGGCTGTAGTAAATAATTTAGTTTCCAATATTCCGGCTGCTTTGACAGTAAATTACGATGACATGAAAAGAGCTCCTTGAATAAAAACAGTATCCAATCAAATTTAATTGGCTTGACTTTAAGCAGCAGTAATATGTTTTGTAATTAAACCCGAGTTGTCTTAAAGCTTTATAACATCACATGAATCAAAATGTCAAAAATATTTCTTTGATATTTTTTGATATCAGGCTTTTAAAACGTCACAGCACTTATATAATTTCAGGATAAATACCCACCCCCTCGCGTCGTCTGGACTGCGATACACAAGGAGAAGTCTGGTGGATTTCCGACCCCCTCTGCGCTTTAGCCACCGTGAGCCACACGCCGATTCGTGTCGGAGAAAATCAAACACGCATGGCGGTCTTGCACTCTGCATCGGGCCACGTGACGTCTCAGTGAAGTAGGAGAGCTGTTAAGATTTCAGAGGAAGGTCACCAAGGCCTCTGCCCTCATCCTTGTTTGCCGCTGCTCTTCCCCCTCGCAGGACACAAATGACTCCCCTAATCATCCAATTTAATCACACCATTTCATTCCCATCGCTAGCCCCCACTCAGCTAATCAGCCATTCTGATGCTGTCACAAAGGGCTTCATATCGAAACCAATGGATTTTTAGCATTTAGCGATGGGTTGGAAGTGGGGCGATAGAGCCAGGGTCGAGAGGCGGGGTCGAGAGGCGTCTGCACCCGCTCGAAAAAGGGAGCGATTCATGCGTGAAGCATTTAGCTATTGCCATCTCAACGCATGACTAACAGTTTTCGGTCACCCGTTTTATTCTCTAATATCTATAATAAGCAGGTGTGATGATGGCTGTGAGTACAGGGGATTTCTCTCTCTCTCTCTCTCTCTCTCTCTCTCTCTCTCTCTCTCTCTCTCTCTCTCTCTCTCTCTCTCTCTCTCTCTGCATTACTCGCCTGTTGAGGTGCTGATGATTTTGGCAGGCAGCATCCAGGCCAGAGTAGGAAGGTGAAATTTTGCTTCTTGACCCAGAGTCATGCATGAGCACCCAGGATCTTTGGAAGACAGCATCCCAGAATACTACCACTCTAAAAAACCATATGGTATCTCTCTCGGTTTCTCCAGTGACCCTTGGTTTTGTGTTGGCAGCAGCCTCGCTATGAAGGGTGGACATGTTGTCCTGCTGCAGGCGAGCAGAAATGGCTGCATGTCTATCTCTCAGGCTGGCGGTCAGCAGCGCTGGGATCAGTGCCCAGTCAATCAGCAGATAGCCCCGGGCCCATGAGAGCGCCACAGCCACCCTCTTCTCCCCTCCCCTCCCCTCAATCAAGCTATCTGCCTCAAAATGGTCGCAACACACCGCTAATAGGAAGGAATATAGACGCATGAATAATGCATGAAATGTATTGTTTATATTAGCTGCAGCTCTTGCCACAAGTAGCGTCTCAAAAAAAGTCTCTGTTTGATGGAATTTGTTGCTTGCTTAGAAAGTAATTAGAAACAACGCAGGTTGCGTTTTCCGTCATCGTCATCCGTCACCTTGCAAATCCCACTCGGCCACAACCTGCAAGAAAATTACTTCATTTATGCTTTATCAATCCCCTATGACCAGGATTCATTTATAGTTTCCAGTCCAATCTTTTTTTTTGTTGTTGAATTTTTACATTTTCTCTGGCAGATAAGACAGGAGCCTGTGAAAATCGACACAATGAACTGGAATTGTTCTCTAAGAAATTAATGAAATATAGATTTGATGAGCCTCTTTGGCCACAGCTGGCTGCGAGCCCCGTTAGTTTAAGAGACTTTTGTCTTTGAAAATAGACTATCGAATAGGCTCTTTGGTTCAATATTACAATAACGTACATGAAGAATGTTGTCTTGTGGAAACAGGTTAGGGTCTGCTGTGTACGCTGTAACTGGCAGGATAATACACTTACGGTCACTGTGGACCACATTCCAGACCAAAAAATTGTTTTGCTTTATCTTGTGAGTGTGTGTGTGTGTGTGTGTGTTTGTGTGTGTGTGTGTGTGTGCGTGTGTGTGTGTGTGTGTGTGTGTGTGTGCGTGTGTGTGTGTGTGTGTGTGCGTGTGTGCGTGTGTGTGTGTGTGCATGTGTGTGTGTGTGTGTGTGTGTGTGTGCGTGTGTGCGTGTGTGTGTGTGTTTTAAAGATTGATACACAACAGGAATATTTAAGCAGAGCATCACAAGTACTTCAGATTGAGTTTCTATCTCGTAGCTTCATATTTAAGGCGAGGAACCGGAACAGAGACGCCGTACACCATGTGCACCTTGTACTCTCTGAGGACAGCGGTGTCAGGCATGTCAGCAGTAATACACATCCTGCCTTTCACTATCAGCTCCTAAGCTGCCAAGCCAATTACAGCTAAAGGAAGCTGTGTGTGCCAAAGCGAGGCTGGGCAAATCCTCTGGCATCCACTGCTATTGTTTTCCAGCGGGTCAGTAAGAGCATGTTCTCCTGATTAATAACGCCTCTCTTCTTCTTCTCTTCTGATTTGTTGTCGCTTCATCTCTGTGTATATATATATATATAAAAGATAAAAGACAGCACAGCTCAGCAGACAGAGCTTTAGTTTTAAGGATTTAAGGACGAGAGGAGAAGGAGAGAGGAACCAGGGAAGAGAAGAGGACGAGGGAGCCGAGAGCCTTAACGAAGAGGAGATCAGTGTTTCCTGTTTGCTGGTTTTGAGCCATAAAAAGAGCTGATGCCATTAAACGATATCAACTTCAAGGCATTGTTTTGATTTTGAACTTTCTCTTTTTCTCACAGTGTTCAAGCTATGCAGATCCTTTAATTAAACTCTGCATGAATTTGTTGTTTGGGTTTTTTTTTTTTGGTTTTTTTTTCTGTACTGGTTGGTTTGGAATTTGCATTGCTGTATCTCCAGGCTGTGTGTAATGTGGCTCTCTGTTCCATTTGCTTAATGTGACTGCTTTTTTCACAAATCCCACGAGGGCTGAGGAAATATTGTGGAAGTGCCAGAGTGATTCCTTTAGATGTACAGAGTTAAAACACAACTTTGCTTTGAATTCTGAACATACAACTCCATCAACGTGAGGCTGCGTTTTTCATCACAGACGTTCAGTTGGACGTCTAGAGTAACTTGTTAAAACGCTGTAACGTGACTAAGGAATGTTTGACGAGCGTTTTTTTACTTGATGCCTCATACTGTATATCGTTTAAGTCAAATCTGTATCCCTGCTGTGTAACACACACTTGCACACATTACACAAAACTGTTCATCTCTAACCAGGGTTACAGTATGTTAAAGAATTTATCATAGCTTGATATTCACATACATTAAACAGTCATGAAATAAGGCTTTTCTTTAACACTTCTTGTAGCTTTTTGGGGTTGAGTCGGAGATACTGATGTGTGAGTTGCCGAGGTTTGAGGCGGCTGAGGGGGAGCAGAGAGAGCTCACTCTGCTGGCGGGAGATGAGCTGTGTAATGATTATCTACCATGTCACACTGGCTGAGTTTTTGTTGACACGCCGGCGTAGGAGGGCTAGATTAAAATTTAAAACCCAAACAAGCATTGAGAATGGCACCCAGCCATACAAGTCGCATGACGATCACTCCGCCATGGGCTGACGTGCTCCCGCTGCCCAATCAGGGAGCAGAAAGAAAGTCCTTAATTGACAATTTCTCGAAAATTGCTGAGGGGAAAAACAAAAGACCATCCACGGGTTGTCAGGGTGTAATAAGCCGTTTCTCATCACTGTCTCTGTGATTGAGCCTATACAAAATCGATTTATTTCTCGGGTAACTCAGAATAATTGAAATACAGACAACGTTTGGTTCCAATTTACCAGCAATAAAGTTGTAATAGGGTTTTCTCTGCAATCTTAGACTTAATGCACTCATTCTAAAGAGCAGTATTTTGCCAGTCGAACAAATAGCATCACTGAGGCTTACGATCAGTAATAGTCCCACATTGATGCACACATTAAACTTGTTAAATCAATTCGGTAGACACTTTCTAAAGTGGACTGTCTGTTCTCTTTCTCCTCTAGCCCTCTCATAGCCTGTACGCGTATCAATCACTGGCAGCCGCCCATAATGATTCAAGCCTTTTAGTTTGTAATTATTTATGCCAGGCGAACACAGCCAAAGAGAAATATCTGACACAAGAGCATATTTATAGGAGGTAGAACACTCAGCTATGCACACACACACACACACACACACACACACACACACACACACACACACACACACGCTCACAGAGAGAGATCTGAGGTCTGGTTGGATCGAATCTGAAGTAGGCTTCTATAGATTTTATTATTTTACTGCTTTAGAACCTTTTTTTGCCTATTGCTAATGAATGCCCATTTAACTCACTCAGAAAAGCATCATGAGCAGAAAGGCGGTTGTGGATTTAATGCCGAATTGTTCTGCACGAGATTTGCATCTTACTCTGGCAGTGCGGCTTAATAGCAGTGATTAAATGAGAATGCTAAATATGTGCCTGAGAAAGGGATTTCATTACTGCAATTGAGCGTAGATCTCACAGTCAAATTTCTGTAAACAAACCCCTATAAAATAACTACTTTGTGCATTTGCATAGGTTTTCTTTTTTTTTTTTTTTCTGCCAGTTGTTTTCATCCTTTATGCTATGATCAGAGGTTAGAGATCAGCGCACTAACTCCAGGCTCCGGGGTAGAAAGCAGTGGGCAGTGGGGATGCTGGCTTTTTTTTTTTTTTTTGGTGTGTGTATGTGTGTGTGCTAGTACACATGTACAGTAATTAAACTGTCTCACTGCTGAAGCTCTTCTGCCTGGCAGCTGCTGATGTATTATATAGACATTCAGCTAATCGATTAAAAGCGCCCAGTCAAGGGAGATGTCTGACAGCACTGTACTAAGATGAAATTAGTGTGTGTGTGTGCGTGTGTGTGTGTGTGGTGGGGCGCATATGTGCGTGTGTGTGTAGGGGCCACAGGTGACTCAGACCCAGCGGGAACGAGGTTGGATAGAGGCAACAGCACGCCGATGCGCATGTAATTAGGACAGCCGTGTTTCAACAGGATTTTCAAATTATGAGGAGAGCACATAAGGGAAGAGAGGGGTGGCAGTTGGGGAGAAACCAGGGCTGAGGGGGGAATGAGGGGAGCATATGAAGGGAGGAGAGGGGAAGAGGAGGGGCCAGGGGTTTTGCGCTTTCCAGCAAAGTTGGCCTTCATCCAGCGCTCCTGAAAAATTATACGAAATTATTCAGCTGCCGGGGAATGTGAAATCGGACTAATTGCCTTTTGAAGTAGGCCGTAACGGCCGAGCCTGGCCACAGCCCGCCTGCTCGGGAGCGCCGCACAACCTCAATCGATTTCACAGCTGATACTTCTGCGAATCAACACTTATTTTCCACTGCACATGGGGGTCCCTTTTAAATGTAAATCCAGTAAAACTGCACTTGTTGGACCTCGCACAAACAAGGCAGGAGGTTGTCTGCAAACGAAGAAATAAGCTTATTTACTTCAAAAAGCTGAGCCCATTGCTGGGGTACAGAATGAGCTGAAATAGTAAAAACACCGCAGTCTGCTTTCCCCCAACTGTTACACACTTCAAGTGCACACGCTTCAAACAGTAGCGGCTTTAGTAGCTCGTAGCATTCTGGATACAAACACAGATCTGTAACGGAGTTAACCCAGGTTACTATTCCAAATGTTGCCATTTATAGTCCATCTGGACAATCAAAGGCCTTGGAGCAAAACTGCAAATGTAGCCAACCATGCCTCTGAAGCTGATGAAACAAAACATTTTGTATTTGCTTGCTGTCACTGCTCTTTGGAATTAGCGTTTCCTCCTACTGAATGTTCCAGTGAATAAAATGGAAGCTTTCTGGGCTTTCTTTTTTCCTTTTTTTTTCTTTCTCACCACCAAATAATTGCATCAATTTAGCCCCATATCCAGCAGCACTGCCGTCCTTCCATTAAGTCAAGCTGCTCAAAAACAGGGACACTTTTCATCTGCTTCCAGAACACAAGATCGCCACAATTACAAACCATTTTACAGAGCTCTGTCACTTTTAATAGTGAGATCAGCCCCAGTCTGCTGCCCTTGTTCAACTGCAGACAGGCGGAAACGCTGCTTTTAAAACAGAGCCGCTTTGAAATAATCTAAAGAGTGTTTTCAAATACATGCCTGCATCTTATGTCAAAGCTCTTTTTCTTTCCTTTCTGCTCTTTGTTTGAAATTGCTTGATGTTTCAGTAACAAAGGAACTGATCTAAACCCAGAGAAATGAATTTAGTTAGCATGATGCTTGAATCCCTCTCTTGTTTTTACTGGTGTGTAGAACTGGAGAGAGAGAGAGAGAGAGAAAGAGAGAGAGAGAAAGAGAGAGAGAGAGAGAGAGAGAGAGAGAGAGAGAGAGAGAGAGAGAGAGAGAGAGAGAGAGAGAGACACTTTAGATTATAGTGAATGAATATTAAAGCGTTTTTAACTGCCGGACAGGAAGCTGGCGTCACTCCTGCTTATGTATTCTGCTTAATCAGTAGGACGGTGAATAACTTAAACTCCTGCATATAAGATCATGGACAAGATTTTACTCATACATATATGATCAACACGCCTAGATTTCCTCTTCTAGATCTTCTTTCTGACTCTGGCCCCATTTAAAGCATCTCCGAAAAAAAAAAAAAGCTCTCACTTCACTCAGCGATGCTTCTCTAAAGTGCGATTAATCAAACACCACGTGGAAAACACCTTTAGCGGTGCCTCAGCCTGCTGGTATTCGCCTCATTACTCTGCAAAGTCAGCTGAAAAATGCGACGGGCTTGCCCCACTCTCACACTCCATCGTGCTCCCAGATTCTGTTTGCTGACATTCATACAACCAGCTTAGCTCTAATGTGACACCACAAAACTTGTGTGTGTGTGAGTGGGTTTGTGCGCACATGGCTGGGATGACCGCGTTTCACAGCAAAGCCAAAACACAGACTGAGTCACCAGTATGAGCTAACAGCAGAGTGCTTACTTCAGCCTTGTTAGCCTTCCGCACTCTGTACAGCTCTGTGTGTTAGCCCTCTGACACCGCCACAAGGCTTTACAGTGTGTCTTCAAAAAAATTCTGCCATACTAAATCGTAGGCTAATCAGATGTGCCTGAGTCTCAAACTAGTGCCACATACTCGAAGCAGTAACCTCCAATGCTACACACTCCTTTACGTTATCTTTTTGTTGTTTTTCTGTAGACAGCTAGCATGTCTTAAAGCCTGCAAATTGACACAGGGTGTAAAAACATACCTGAAATACACACCTCTAGATCAACTGAGGAGTCTGTACACAGCGTCCGAAAAGTAGGAACCCGTGAGAATACGTCGAGCAAATACTATGTGTCCGTCTGAATAAATTGAGCATAATAAAAAACACGATGCAGCGGCTGAGATAATGCATAAGGGTGAGCATGTAGAGCATCTGCTGTAAATAATAAATACAAAATGAAGTCTATGTAGTTATTTTCTCATCAGTTCCTGACTTTTCAGCAGCCTGCAGATCAGCAATGTCAGACTCCAGTGCTGCAAAAAAATTTATCAAGATGTTAATGAGCTGAATTAAGCGTATTAGCTCTCGTGGGTTAAGTGCGGGTGAGAAAGCAGTGGGAAACAAGCTCAAAGGCGGAACTCATCAGCCGACAGCACGCATATCGTAGCATGGGATGCGTTCCAGGATGGATGACTAGTCACCACGTAAACATGACTTCAACATGTGTCTGTGCGACTCGTGTGAAGATAACAGATTACACCCAGGCAAAGCTAACCGAAAACCCTTCAGTTAAGCATCCACTTTAAAGACGATCTAAAATGGTCGATGAAGATGAAGAAATAAATCTGACACCGTATAGATAAAGTGCTTTCTGATGTGTTTCATGCACGTAAACAGAGCCAGAGTTTAAACAAACGTAACAGGACCATGAGCTTGTTCTGTTCGAATGTCTCACAGTTCGTGTCAGTCGAGATATGATGCATGTCTTAAACCACTTCAGAAATGTGTTTGGCATTGATACAGTGATTGACTCCAGATGAGTAAACAGATGACTCTGTGTCATGACCTACAGTATAGATAGGCTTGATGTGGAATACTAAGCACATAGTCAAGAAGTCTGTGAGATCTCTTTTCTACTGCTGCAGTAAAAGGGCTGCAGCACAAACTACCAATAAGTCCATAACTTTTCCTTCAATAGAAACACAAATATGATAAAGTGACTCACAATCGTAATCAGATCAGAGAATAGATTCAGAAATGCTGATGTGGCCCACGCAACAATCAGTTTCACACGCCTGCTTTACAGTATTCTGTACTTACTGTACACACTGCACATGTTTACAGAAAGTTTTAGATTCATCTTAAGGACCACAGCCAGCAATTCCGCATGATGTTGTTGACCATCACTAAAATTTCTAAACTACTGTAATTCATTAAAACCAAATCAGCTGCTGTTCTACAGTATGTAGCTCTGTCTTTGTTTTACGTACTGTAGCACCATGGTCCTGGGGAAACGTTGTCTCATTTCACTATGTACTGCATCGGCTATACAGTATATATATATGGTTGAAATGGCATAATAAAAGCTTCTTGAATTGACTTGACTTGATTTGGGGTATTTGGTTAGACTTTTACGTAATGATCTCATGATGGAGTTAGACTGAAGAGATAAACCCACAGACTTGGTCATTAAAACTAAAAAAATAAATAAAATAGAAAAGCACTAGAAGACGTTCTCATAAACATGAGTGTCTACAGTATATACAAACATAATCTGTAATTAAATCACTATATCAGTCACTAAACTAGTTTAAAATAATAATAAAAAAAAATCAGCTGCATATGTAAAATCTAAGCTGTGAGCTATAGTGTAATATGAAGTTAGTTAGAAACGCCCTGGAATGTCTGAGAGGGATTTACTCTTTTGCCCAGATGCCAAAAATTTTCTTTGTGCCTGCTTTGTGGTGTCAGTGTTCAGCACTGAGTTTCTATGTCATGCTTAACGGCTCATTTGAATTAAAAAACTCAGGGTTTTAAGTATTTCTGTTTTTACCAAGACTATCAGCGGGAATATATTCATAGAAGAGTTAAGTAATCCCTAACGGTTGGTTTTTTCCACACAAATGTTTATATTTTTAAAGTAAATGATGTATCAAACCCATTTCAAATGCTTGTTCATAAGAATCTGAATCTGTGTAAGTAAAACATCTCACACTGTGTCCTGACTTATTTTGTATCAGACTCGCAGTGATAAAATAATTCATTTCTTACTGTATTATACTGATTGAAGCTCTCCTATTAGTCGAGTTTCATTCCGCCATCAGACTGGAATATCAGTGTACTGTACTGGTAAAAGGGTTAAAAGCCCTTAAATCGAAGCTTGTTGTGCTTCAGAGAAGCATGTCATGTGCTAGCAGTGTCCTGACTTGAGGCGAAGTTTCATCAACCTGCCATGAAAAGTGACCATCCTCGATCTTTTCATTCTCGGGTGAACTTTAACCCCGCAGGGCATATTTTGCCTTTCAGTGGGTAGGAGAATCCCTGTCCCACAAATTCACATTTAGTGGCTCATTGGCTCTGTGTGCCAGAGGTGTCAAATAGTCATGACATGCAGCATTGAAAAAAAAACTGCAGGACAACAACTATTAAGTGGAAAATTCTTATTTTTTGTTGTGGTGCTTTGTGCTACGCAGTAATGGTTGTTATTTCCAACCTTGGTATATTGTGTGTGTGTGTGTGTGTGTGTGTGTGTGTGTGTGTGTGTGTGTGTGTGTGTGTGTGTGTCCAGGATATACAGTCAGAGTTGTATATTCGCCACAAGTGTCCTAATCCGGTGTGTAGTGTTTTCCAGTTAGCAGCGTGCCATGTGTTTACGTGTAGTTTAAGTACGACTCGGCTGAATGGCACTAAAACCAGCTCTGAGGTCTTCTCTACCTCTCCATTTCCTCATTCTCTCCTCCCTGTCTCCTCTTTAGCACATGATAAAACGCTTGGTGGCTGCCTTCAACCAATCATGTTTTCAGTAGAGCAGTTAAACTGTTTTATTACCGCCACCCTCAAAGCTTTAGAGTCTTAAATTTTCTCCGTAATGGTAGATTAATTTCAGCCTGCCTAATGCAATCCAGGACAAAATATTTCAAACAGGATTTTTTTTTATTATTATTTTTGGTAGAGGGTGTGGACGAAGTAGAGAGGGGTGAATTACAACGTCGCTGCTGAAAAATACAACACCACCTTCCCGCCCCCAACCCCTCCTGTTAGCAACACCTGTGTAGTGGAAAGGGTGTGTATTTGGCCCAGCTCAGTGGTGTGGGTATGAGTCAGTGTGTGAGTGAAGGAGGGGGTCAAGGCCCACATTCTTTTTTTTTTTTTTTTTTTTTTTTGCATACAAGCTCCATTTCAGGCAGCAGCATTGGGCAAGACCTTCAGAAGGCGATGGAGAGGAGCCGTGATAAGCGTCCAGGAGCGATAAGCGCCCGGGCCGCTTCACCTGCAGTCTGCTGCTGCTCGCAGATAATGCTGCATAATCCGCAGTGCCGTTTAAGGCTGTAGTGAAACGAAAAGACAAAAAGCACTTCATGCGAACACCCCAATTAGGTGGAGTTGCTAACGTGTAATCTGAAGCGTGTTCATTATGTTTGAGCTGCTGGGGTTGATATTGCTTGTAGATAATGCAGCGTTCCAATAAGCTCTGATAGCAATCTTAATTAAATCACTCTGATATAGGATACAGTATGCCAAACTCGCACGCCGCTGTAATGCTAACACGGACCATGATCTGCTTTTTTTTTCTAATTGGTGCTTTATTGTAGCTTTAAACACTGTTCGGACCTTTGTCATTCTGTGGCCATGTACAGCTCTGCCCAGCAAGCCTATAAACTGACCTTTGTGTAATAAATTGAAGAAACGCTACTAGAACAGCTCTGACTATTTAACACATGATGGAACTAATTCTTCCATTAACTCAACTTGCAATGAGATGACTTGTATGCTAATAATCTTATAATTAATTCTTACACCCTCCACTTTCTTCTCCCTGCACAGATTTTTTTCTCCCCAAGACCCTTTCTAAGGATAGTCAACGGATCCCGACACTTCAACTAATGCATAATGTTCATTTCAGGCTCTTAATTAGGTTTAAATGAAAATTGGCTCAGCAGAAAGATGGACAGCGGGGAAGGCATCAAACCACCCAGCATGCCCCAGAGTTGTGAGGCAATGCGATTTGTAGGAGCAGCGCAGCGAGGAGTTCAGAGTTCATTAATTTTTAGTGTGCACATTCTCTCCCAGTGGTGCTTCCAGCCTGCTCTCACTCCATCAGGACATGAGCACAAACACTGGACCTGCACACAGATCTGAAACTCCATCTCTCTCTTTCTCTCTCTCACACACACACACACACATATATACAAACACATACACATTGACACAAACACACACGCATATATACACTCACACACAAAGCAAAGAGGCGCATACACACACACACACACACACACATACACACAGACACACACAGAAGCAAAGAGGTCACGCATACACACAAACAAAGGAGGATACTTGTCTCTCTAGGGGGATTCAATTCAGTGGTCAGTATAGCACTCTGTTAGTGAAGCTCCACCTAGTGCCACATGTGAACACACAGCATTTGTTCCAGATAAAAAGATCAATTTGAAACGAAAACTTTAAACCCTGTCCTGAGATGCGATGAGTTCTCACTAATATCTATTTTTTTTACACAGCACATAATTCCTGACCTTAGCTACAAATGGGACTTGAGTCATCCACGAGTTTAATCTCTCTTTCACTCTGCACGGCTTGCCAGCATGATGAGCGCCAGCGGTGTTTCATTAGCATGGATGAAGTCAGGAAGCAGCTTCACACATCTACTGAGTCACTACTGGGAGCGTAATTAGAAAATACAATGCAATCTGGGTTTTTTTCTACATTTACACAGTAGAATCTAGCTGTCACACTTTTACATTCACCTCACAAATGTCATAATGCTTAGCCTCTGTCTCAACACTGGCCTTTCTTAGCTTTTAACATTAGTAGCTGCCTTTACCTCATGCCTCCATCCTCTACATTACATCTTAATGTGTAGCTCTGCACTGGTGAAGCTCCATAGATTCAAGCCATGTATATGGCTCTGTCTCTCTGTTTAGCGTGCCACCATAGGTTAGTGCCTAATTACTCTGCCCCAAATATTCCCCTGGTGCTAATATTCTCTGCCTCAATGCCTCATTATATCATTTGGCAGACTGAAACATCAGCCTTTCAATGTCTGAAACGTGTCTTATGTTCCAGTGTTCTACACTCCTTCCCTCGTTCATCTCTCTTGCTCGCTCTCTCTCTCTCGCTCTCTATGTTGTTGTTTTCTATACTGCTCCTCTGTTTCATGACTACTGTTACATTAACGATTCTTCCAGTCACCTTCACACTTTTCTTCTAATTGTTGACTCAAGCAGTCGTAGAGGAGCTCCTCTGTTCCTTTCTGTGTAGCTTTGTACCCTTCACTATTCATTCACAGGACATATTAGTGTCATATACCCCTCTTTCCATTCCCTCTTCTTTTACACACACACACACACACACACACACACACGTGTGCGTGTGTGTGTGTGTGTGTGTGTGTGTGTGTGTGTGTGTGTGTGTGTGTGTGTGTGTGTGTGTGTGTGTGTGTGTTAATGAATTTTGTTGTTGAATATCGTGTGTGTGTGTGTGTGTGTGTGTGTGTGTATAGTATTTATGTATGTGTTAATTAATCTTGTTCGTGAATATATACAGTATATATATATATACTACTATACTACTATATATACTACTATACTATTGTTCGTGCGTGTGTGTGAATGTATATTGTTGTTAAATTTTGTGTGTGTGTGTGTGTGTGTGTGTGTGTGTGTGTGTGTGTGTGTGTATACATGTGTGTATAGATGTGAAGAGTGTGAGATAAAGCTCAGTGGTAGTATCCTGTCTGTTACACACAGGTTATGCTGCATTTGAGCTGAAGGAGAGGAAGCTTTCCGTAAGGCACAGACTTCATGCTACATTGACTGGCCTCGATGCTTTTTAGCTTCTCACAGACACACGCTCAACCGTGACATTGAGCATTATTTGTTTCACTCTGAAAGAAGACAGAAAGATTGTTTTGAAAACCAGACACCGGAGAAGCAGATAAAGTGTTTGATTCCGAGCAGAACTTTTTTCTGCCGCTCGTCGTTGCTAAGCAGTTTGAGTGAACAGGCAAACGTGAACTGTTAGCAGGAAGATTTACACTCTCCAGCCGTCATGTTGGATCCTCTGTCTTAAGCATGTCAGTCCTCTGGCATGTCCTAAGGGTAATAATGCAGATTTTCCAACATTATTCTGTCAGTAGAAATCATCAAACTTGCCTCATTGAGGCCAGCGTCATTTCCATTCTGTAAAGGCAGTTGTTATGAAATCCTATGTTAATTATAGTGATCATAATTTAGCTGTATATTCTCCATGACATGACTTATAGTCAGAGTGTTGAATCATTGATTCTTTCCTTGGTATATTTTGGAGCCCAGTGGATCTGGTGTGTGTTGTAAAGGTTTCATAAATAGAAGTGTGTTCTACAGCCCGAGCCACACGAGTTTATTAGGACACGCCTAGCAGTGCACTTCAGTAATGGATTTGGAGTCTATCTGCATGGCTGTGCTCTAGGGCAGTGCGGGTGGCCTGTCTCTCACCCTAATTCAGTTAGCCATAATGAATGCATTTCCAAATGAAATGAGATTTTTTTTTTCCTCATTATTTTCTTTTGCACATCCCACAGTATCGATCCACTTGCGATGCCCCTTGAACTTGACCTCACTCATGTAGCTCAATGTCAATAATCTTGTCCTCTTCCGCCTGTCCTCAATGGAGGGAGATATCGATAGCTGCATTTAGCATGGAGGACTCCCAGGATTCAACGATCCATACGCGTTCAGGAGCAGTCAGAGTTGGTAACTTCTTGTTAGCTATCTAACATATCCTTTTGAAAAGGGACAGGATGGAGGTGACTTCAGGATGTTCAGGAAAATTCTGAGGAACATTTTAGAATAGACATAAACTTGATGGACACATTAAGGACACCATATGATTATGGTTTTAAACAAGTCCTTCCTAAGCTGGTTAAAGCAACCTAATGAAAACAGCATCAGTGATGCCATGGGATCATCTTTTTGTTCCTTTTCTTTCTTTCTTTTTTTTTTGGGGGGGGGGGGGGGGGGGGTTGTGAGGGAAGCACTATTTTTATTGTAGCTGCTATAATATAAGTGATATCTTGCTTCCAGGATGTTTCTTGATCTAAAATTAGCATAAGTATGATGGGGTCATTTAATAAAAATTAAAAAATAATAATTTTAGAATTAAACTAACCGCAGTATTGTAGGTTTAGCATTTATTGACATAGCCATAAATTAATATCACAGGTACTAAACCAATGAGTTTTTCTTTTAGTGACTACTGCACATTGAGGAAACCAAAAGAATAACAACTGATGGCTTTGGACCATCAGAAATGTTGCTATCTGTTGTCTGGACCACATGGAAGCAACTTTAGATATAACTTTAATGAAATCTCAGTCAGCACTGCTAATGAAACAGCTGCAGAAAAAGATTTGAGAATGAACTCTTGCTCTCAGGACTTCAACCTTAATATTGAAAACTTTCCCCAAAATAATGAAGACAAAAGCTTTGTTTGTTTTGTTAAGTGACTTTCACTCTTTTCGCGTCAGCCGATCTGTTCACATAGACGTTTTTGCTGTTTCTCCAATGCATTGTTTATAAATGATGCAGCATTCTCTGGATGATGGTCTTCTCTCTGTCGTGTTTTCTCGCTCGTACAAATGAGTTTTGATGATTTCTGAGTGGACAGTACTTGTCATGCAGTGTGTCGCTTTCCTGGGCCTTTTATATCATGAAATGGCAGCTTGATAAATACCGCATTTTACTGAGCTCTTCGTCACGTGTCTTTTTTTACGCAGCTGCATTTCCTGTACATGTGTATAAAATGTAGAGCTAGTATATGTAGCAATACAGACACAAATGTCAAGTCCTAATAAACATTTAGGTTTATTCTGTTTACTTCATGTGAAATCGGGTGGTTTTAGCATTGATTTCTTTCTGTCAAACAAAAGTATGTATTATTAAATAATTAAGTTTACATATTAAAAGTATATTAAATGAATAAATGATGTCAAAATATGAAGTAATTATTTAATAAAATAAATGAATTTATTATCTAGTTTTAGAAATATTCTTATCGATAATCTTAGTATGTTTAGTATGTTGGAAAAACAGAAAGAGGAATTTATAAATAAATACATCTAAAAATAAATAGATTTTTAATAAATATTTATTAAAGTACATTTCATTAAATACAGTTTTATATATATGTAAAAATTATTATTATTATTATTATTATTATTATTATTATTATTATTATTATTATTATTATTATTATTATATTTAATATTAAATGAATATATATTTAAACATTTTAAATTAATCATGTTTAACAAACCTTTTCTCTGTAATTTGTCCCAGGTTATGTTAGGCTCTCCTGACAAGTGTGAAGGATCAGCGGACAATACATCAGATACTTTTCTCTTGGATCCCAGATTTTATTCCTTTTATTCCATAGCAATTCACCAGTGCTGATTTTTTTTAATTTACTGATAAGCAATGATAAATGATAGAACACAAATGACAAACAAGGACAAACCTTCTGTCTTTTAAGTTGTCGGAAGTTGACTAAACTTTCTGACACACAATCACAAGCACTGAGCCTTTTTGTTAGATGAAATGTATTCAAAATTCAAACTTTTGATATTGCACCAAATATACATTTTGTACAGTATGTTTGTCAGGTCTGAAATCTACTCGTACTGTAATAATCAGACAGAAGCAGACATACTGCAGTGGCACAGAGTGAGGACGATACTGCGTGTAGGGCAGATCTGTAAGCGTCGGCATTAATGCAGCACAAAGCTGCTTAAAATTTAATGATATAAATGAGGAGAAAGATGAACATGGATTATTAAACTCATCATCATGAAAACTTAAACCAGTCAAAGGCATTAAAAGAAACTAATTAAAACAAATGCTTCAACCTCCATCATGATGTCCATGACTTATTCAGGAACATGTGAGTAGTGTGTGATCAGGAACCGTCATTATTATCGGCCGCTGAATTATTCAGCGCCTTTTACTCGGAGAAAATATTAGGGCTGGGGAACAGTCTGGGAGGGAAAATGTACATTTTGATTAGGAATGAGAGAGTGCAGATATGGAGCGTGGATATGCTTCGTACAGGGTGGATTTGCTTTTACACTGCTTTTAATGAGTAAATATGGTGCTACGGACAAATGTAGGAATCTAATCAGGGCCGTTAATGTACAACAAACAGTCTGAGAATTTGGCTCTCTATTGAGAGTAAATGATTTATCATGTTGTTTTAGTGTTTTAGTTGGAATCTGCTCCCATACCTACAGCTTATTTTACAGTTGAGCCAAATTGAGCTCTAAACTCTGTGTTATATAATATAGGCTGCCTTTTGTTTGTTTTTGTTCACATTTTTGTGAATTTTATTGTTTACATTTTTTACAGTAATTCAGGACATATTCATTTATTTTTAGCTCCTCCATCTGAAAATGAAAGCAATGTCTGATTAGAAAAATACATAAAAATCACGTCGTAAATTTGTTTTTCGTGCCGTTATGTTTTACTCCGATCTGTTCTTTTTGAATGGGTAACCTCTGAAAGATTTTAGATTCTCATATTTGCAAGTTAAGAGTAACCTTGGAGAAGCAGCCACTGTAGAGGGAAGAATATGTAATTTTATTGACCCCTAGCCTTAGCTGCTGCTGGATTTTCAGTAGAAATGGATTAGTTTCGGCTGTTGTAATATCCTGTATGTTGAAGGAAACTTTCTCTCCAGTGAGAGTTTGGAGTGGTGTGTGTTAATGTGCTGCTAGAGAAGAAACAGGCTCGTTTTAGTTAAGCTTCCTTCTCTGCTTGTGCTTTTCATTTCCCTCATACAAATGAATAAAAGAATGATGATCTCCTTACGCAACAATTTTTTTGCTGCAATAATAAAGAAGTAGGAATGGAGCTCATTTCTACAATATAATGCAGTTTTTTCGCCGTGTGGATGTGCACTCATGTAGGTGCGTGCGCGTGTGTGTGTAGTCGCGTATGTGAACGGTGTTGCGTTCAGCACTAATTGGAGTGTGTCTAGAGGCCTATCAATTAAGCTCTGTTGTGTCTCACTCTGTGAGGAAGCTAGCCTGTCTAATGAGAGGAGACATAGAGGAAAGATGGAGGCAAATGAACAGAGAGAACAGGGGAGAAATCTGACATTGTTGCGCTGTTAAGCACTAAATCAAAGTAATTAGAATCAGAAGGGGGAAAAAAAATCATTTCAACTCATAAATATAATTTCAGGTTTCCATCACCCAGAAAATGAGCAGATTCCTGCATTGGCAGAAAGTGTTTTTAAAGTTTTTAAATCTATGTAGTCTTTTAAAAGCTGAAAAGACATCAGAGGTCCCCTGCGTAAAGCGCACAGGAAGTTAGCTGCAGGAATCTCGGGAATAATCGGGAGGTTGTACTCCGAGTGCTTTATCTAGAGGTAGATTAGTATTCCGAGCTCGTAGCGCTGATTCAGTTACCACAGTGGATCTAAGATCCAAATCTCACTCTTTTGTTGTGGCCCTCACAACAGCTCTTGATGTGAGCGAATGATCTTCCCAAGCTGATGAAAACACATCCGCAGTGCTGCTAAAACTCGGGCTAGGGCCTGGTCAATTGGTGCAGCCCCTCAGTGAATACTTTTCCTGTGTGAGTGTGTTGAGTGTGTTTGTGTGCGCATCTGTGTGTGAGTGCATGTAGCCGGATTATACAACTTCACCATTGTGGCGTTGTCGGCACTGACAGTGTCCACCGGCTCCCGACCGTGAGCACTTTGACAGCTTGATGAATTAAGGCTGACACTTGCCAAAATAGCTGTCGCCTGTGCCAGCTGCCAGTTGAGCATTTACACTCTGTTAATTGAATTGGCAATTTGTGTAACAGTACCTGCCCCTGAGCTTTGGTAAAGCAAGGGGCTGCCATTTAGCTCCGCTAATCCAAGACCAGGGAATAAGAACGCTAAGCTTCAGACGAAATTATTGCAGATTTAAAATGACAGTCAGGGGCCATGTTGCCAATTTCCCATTAAATGAGAAATAAATTAACAATAGCAATAATGTTGACTTATAAAACCGAAAGTTAAATTGACTTTCAAATAGTGCTGCGATTTGAAATTGCTACGGTGCCGAGAATCAAATTGCATATATTGCGTTCTTGCATTGAACGCTGTTTGTAGCATGGCAGTATTAAGCACCGGCATTAAATATTGAAAATGTTAAATGGAAACGGATATTTTCTCATAATAAAATAGCATTATTCTGTATCAGGGTAGTCCTTATGCCATTTGCATCTACATGAATTTGAGTCAAGGACTTCTGAATAATGCACCTTTGCCACCCCGCAGGGGGAGAAACCCCGATACTTTCAACTGAATAATTTCAGCCTGAGAACTAAAGAATGCCCAAAGTGCACCTGGATTCAACAAATTGCTGTTTAATACCTATGAAGTCTCATAATGTTCTAATTATATAGCATAGAGTATACAACACAACAAAATAATTCTTTAGCTGTTTAACCATTTGAACTGCTGTTTCTCACCACACTACTCCTAACTCTATACACTATACACAATACTATATATGTATATACAGTATATATATTTACAGTGTCACTTGAAAGTTTGTGAAGCCTTTAGAAATTCTTGGATTTCTGCATAAATATGACCCAAAACATCATCAGATTTTCACACAAGTCCTAAAAGTTAACAAAGTGAACACAAACAAATGATACTTCTTTCTAATTATTGAGAAAAATGATCCAACATTACATATCTACGACTTGCAAAAGTATTTATCGGTGTCAGTATTTATCTGTTGTGAGCCCTTGTGCAGCAATAACTGCAAGAAAAGTTTCAGGTAACTTTTGATCAGTCCTTCACAACAGCTTAGTACAGAAGAGCATCAACTCTGGGATTTTGTTGGGTGTTCTAACATGAACTGCTTGCTTCAGGTCCTTCCACTATGTGTGTATATATATATATATATATATATATATATATATATCTATATATATATATATATATATATATATATATATATATTTTTTTTTCAATTCAATTCAAATTTATTTGTATAACGATGTTAACAATGGACATCATCTCAAAGCAGCTTTACAGAACATAATAAATATTGGCAAAAGTACAAAAAGGTTAACATTATACAAAGATTTCTACAAAGATCCAAGATTAATATTATACTGTACTTATATTTAAATGTGTTTGTATTTATCCCCAATGAGCAAGCCTGAGGTGACTGTGGCGAGGAAAAGCTCCCTTAAATGGAAGAGATGAAGAGGAAGAAACATTGAAAGAGTCCAATGAATCTCTTTACAACACTTTTACTGTAGATACTTAATAATCCAGACAACACTTTGAGATGTATAACCGAATATTAAGAAATCTTTGCATTAAAAAAACTCTTGGAAAAAAAAATTGAATGAAATCTCGCCTGGTTGTGTCTTGCGGATTTGATTCATTTGCTTCTGCTTCCTTCCTATTTTTTGTTTTATTTCTGCTCAATGTGCCGTGTGACGGCACTAAAGCGGGGAAGACGTACGACATGGGACAGCGACAGAGCAGCCTCTGTGTAGCCTCTGAACTTCTGCCAGCTTGCTCTTTGTCTATCATTTGTGGCCTGAGCAGAGATGAAGCAGATTAATAGAGCATAATGCTCGGGATCGATACGTAATTATATTCATCTCCACGACTGCCCGGGCACCTGTAGAGGAGCACTGAATCTCCAGCCAGGTCCTCTTCAGACAGAACTGTCATACGCCTGCTCTGGACTGCCTCCAGGTCACACAGAGCTGGATGTGGTGTGTATGTAGGCGGGGACTGGATATTGTGATGGAGGCAGAGATTAGGCTTGAGAGCCCCTCCCCTGTTTGTGCTCTGTAAGCAGAAAGAATAGAGGAGGAATTTCCCAGACTCTAGAGGAGGCTGAGGATGATGATGACGATGGGAAAAAGGGTTCTTTCGGCTCTCACGCTCAGTTCCGTTACGTTTCTCATTTCTTACTCACTGAAGGTCAAATGAAGGGGCTTTGAGATTCACACACATTAGAATCAGGTGAAACTCATTCTCTACCAGGTGATTACACAGAACGACCCGCACACCACCTCTGAATGTCACATTCATCATCTTTAGCTTTATCAGACTCATTTAGCCTTTGTACTTTTTTTTCCCCAGTATTGTATTTGGCACATGGTTGTGGATGTCACAGGGGGTCTGTGATGATGTGAGACAGCATGAGGCCGATGGACCATCTGTAGCTTAAGCACTGCGCCGAATGACTAATGCCAGCATCATTAAGAGCAGCGCTTCTCTGTTAGCGGAAGGGCTCGTTTCTGGCCTCCGTCCTCGTCGAAAAGGGCCCGGTTTAACATTTTAACTTCTTTATTATAAAATATTAACCACTATCTAGTTTGGAGTTTGAAAAGATCCCCAAGGTCAAAGAATGTGCAGCACTCAGAGCAATCTGTGCCTGATTTCTATGCAGCGTTCATTCAAAGGCAAGGATCCTTGTGATGAGGGCTATTGTACGGGCAAAGAAGAATCATTTCCTCCTCTGAGTCTGCATGACGATAGAGAGGATAATAATTGAAGTTGGTCAAGTGTGCTTTCATCTTTTGATATTTTCTTCAGTCGTCTTATAGGAGAAGATGACTGTTTTAAGTTTGTGTGTTTTGTGTGTTTGTGTCTATGTGTGTATGTGTGTGTGCGCAATATGAGAATGTAAATGCATGTACAGAGTCACAACAGTGAAACAAGGAGGCTATGATGTATATGTTTACTTACACTTTCTTTGTCGTTTCAATACAGCGTAAGAATGACATTGCAGTACCTGCCAATTTACTAGGAACGCTTGTTCACCTGCTCATTCGTGCAATTAACAAGCACCAGAGTGGGGAAAGTGTGATCTTACTGACTTTAAGCATTGCATGGTTGTTGGTGCCAGATGGACTGAAATGCGTATTTTTGATACTGCTGATCTACTGGGATTTCACGCACAGCAATCTCTAGAGACTACACAGAACAGTGAAAAAAAAACAATAAAATACACGTTCAGTTGGCCGCAGTTTTATCGGTGGAGACACCTTGTTGATGAGAAGACAATGGCCAGACTGGTTCTAGCTGACAGGAAGGCTACGGAAACCCCTCAAAAACACTCTTGTACAGAAAAGATCTTAAAATGCACAACACATTGAACCTTGATGTCAATGATCACGTGCGGTTTCACGTCTCACAGCCTAGAACAGGAATCTGAGGCTACAATTAGCTCGGGAAAAATGAACGATTCAGATTAGGCCCCTTACACGATAATTACATATTTTATGTTTTACAATTCTGTCTATTTGACCACAGGATGTTATACAGCAAATCTGTATACACAAAATGACCGAAAGATCTGAAACATCAAATATATTAAACATTAAAGATTTCAGTAGGGTTTTTATCAACAAACGGGTAAAAAAAAAAACAACCAACATATCAATATATCTCAGTAAAGAATAGTAATAAACAGAATCTGAAATGAGTTCAAATCACATTAGCTAATAAATATAAAAATACAAATCGCATTACTCTGTTCTAATCGATGCAGCTACAGAATTGCTGTAAGGCATGAAGATTTCTACTACTGAGATATATTCTGCTTTGCTTAAAAAACAGATATTGGGGATCATGATTGTGAATAAACTAATCTTTTTACCCATAAAGTATAAGAGAATTTGGTATGTAGTAAACTCATGGATGTCTGTTTGAACTGTGTGTGCCCTCTCTGCTCTCTCTCTCGTTCTCTTTCTCGGGGTGTAACAGCTCCCTCTGCTGTGAGTTAGCACTCTGTCCTGCTGGCTGTGCTTTGTTTGTTCTCTGTCCTGCAGTGCCTCCACTGACCCGCCTGCTCTGTGTGCTTCTATCTCGTCCCCTGCTCATGCTTCGTACTGTTCTGGCCTTCCTTGTCCTCTGGGCCTAACTCAGTGTGAAGTGCTGAGAGCGTAACCGGAGGGGATAGCAGTGTTTTCCCCAAGCCGCTCTGAAAGACAGGAGCCTCTCATTCCACAGTCATGTCCTCAGCTCTTCTGCCTTCCCCAGAGCCCTGCCATCTGCCCCCTTGCCCCTCACACCCCAGCTTGCATTCCTAAATGCACGGCTCTGTTTGCTTCTGGTCCTTCAGTGTCCTTAATAGCCATTCAGCACTTTTATTACATCATTAATTGCACTTAATTCAGAAACATTTACCCGAACGCCTGGCTAGGCTTGGAAAATTAGGTACACAGGGCTTTGTTATAAAATTCTCAGTAATGAACTCTGGTGGAACAAGGTCTGTTAAGTTTGAAATCACCCCAGGCCATTTTTTTTAGCTACACCGCTGTCAGTGCCTGAGTCTGCTTTTAAATGGAGACACAGAGAAAAAATGCCCTAAGGGTGTCATTCTCCAGGTGTTCCGTCATTGAATAACTGTGCCGATTTTATCCCTCGTATAAAGAGCAGGCTCTGTTTAGATGAATATGCAACACGCGCATGGACACAAGCCATAAGTAAGCTGTGATTTGCATCTGTCTATTTACAGTAGCAGGGGCTTAGTATTATTGGGGCAGAAGTGTTTGTTCAGCAGTTTACCATATCTGTCTAAATCACACCGGCAAATTCCATTTCCAAGTTCATTTGGAAGAACTAAAGTGGGGACATGCATGCGTCTGCACGCCCACACACACACGCACACACACACACACACAAACACTCCGCACTTCAAAACTGATGTGTGGTTTTTCTTTCCTCAGCTATTGGCTCACAGAGAAGGAGGAGCCCCAGTGCAGTTGCCACAGAGATCTTTGAGCCTCACCTGGGCAGCCACATCCTACAGGTAGGTTCATCTGTAGAGTTCACTTCCTCTGTACACTCAACCTGACTGCATCGGAGCTTCCTCACATAAACAAAATACATGTCTAATGCCTGTTTCATTAATACTCTAGTATGTACAGTGCCAGCTGAATAATTATTATAGACTTACAGTATTTGAAGTCAAAAATATTGGCACCCTGAGAAGTTCTTGGAGTAGAACTGAATATAAAGCAAACAACAAACAAAAATAAAAAATATTAAACAATAAATAAAGTGTTTTCTTTAAAAAAAAGGGTATACACATTTTGTTTGCACTATATGTAACATAATAAAGGCATTTATTTGTAAAAACACTGTGTCAGAAATAAAAGCACCCTAGAAATATTTCCCAATGAAGTAAATAATTGACACAGAGCCTGTAATACGAGTGCAAGATTAATATTATTGTGTCCTTTAACTGGTAAAAATTTGTTTTAAATAATAATAATAATAAGAAGAAGAAGAAGAAGAAGAAGACAAAATAAAGAACAAGAAATATTCTTATTAGTAGGCTTTAGTAGTCTTAGTATTAAATATCATCTGTCTCTTTTGTCTTTTGGTGATGGATATTTAAAATATCCTTTAGGGTTGCCAATATTTTATTGAATACGTTTCTAGAGAAAACATCCAATATTTATAAAAGAAAGAAACAATAAAAAAAAGACATTTGTATGAGAAAGATTGTTATAGAATGCTAAGCAGTCTCAAAAATTGTATAAGGGGTGCCAATAATTGTGGTGCTGTCTGTATACCGGGCACAAGGAATGAATGGGTGGGCTGAAGTCAGAGTGAATGCAGTGTCATCGTGAATATTTGGAGGTAAGCATCTTTAGGGAGCAGCCTATATACAGCAGCCGGTATATGTGCACAGGTCTACAATTTAAACCCACATACTATCAAAACTGCAGTCTTGCCGTTTTTTTTTTTTGCTATTACACAAATATTGCATCTTTAAATAACTCGCTCTGCTCCAATGCAGTCTATATTGCTCATCTTCTTTGGAGCTCAAAAAGTGTGTGTGCAGATACTGAAATTCTCTCCTGCTAGGTTTTTCTTGTGTTCTGGATATCTTCAGTTGTGTTTTTTGTTTTTTAAATTGCTCTGGTGAATTTACCTCAGACGGGTGATTAAACTAAACTGAATAGATTAGTGCGAGCTAGGTGATGTGTTAGTGTGAAAGAGATACTGTTTATTATTTAGCCCTTACTTGAGATTCAATGTGGTTTAAATGAAATTTGGTAAATTCTCCATATTGCAGTTGGAGTTCCGGATATATTTTACCTCGTGTTGATGCAGAGGCTGTTACTTTATACTGGGACGTCTCGGAGGTCACACACATATTAATCTCTTACTTTGATTTCCATTTGCGCATGGCGTTTTCATTCAGGGAAAAATAATTCTTTATGAAATCACGGTGTTGAACAGATCCTGGGTGACGGGGGACAGAGGAGACAGACATATGTGGCATCGTAGCATGCTATTAAACGTGAGGTAAATTAGAAGTGACACCTCGGCGCGTTTACCTGCGATGTGCAAGTAGACAGAAGCGCTCAGGGGAACCGAGGGAGAGGATTTTCATCCCTCCACTACAGAAAAAAAAGCTTTTTCCCCCTCCATGTTGAACCAGAGCACCAATGTCCTGTCAGATTCCTTTAAATGACACAGAACAGAAAGCGCAATTTACACCAGTCACCTGTGTCCGGGAAAGCGGATTAGGAATATTTAAATAGCATGCCATGGTCCCTGCACAGCCGCCGCTCTTCCCTCTTCGACAGGTTAAATGTCTGACAGGAAAGCGGAAATTTATAATTAACATCAATACCAGCCCTGGAAGTCTGTCGAGGCGTGGCCTTTTCAAGGAAGGACTTGTTCCTGGCAAATTGTCCCCATTAATCTTCAGCTTAATTGATTGCAAAAAGTTTTAGGATGACATTTAAAAAAAAAAAGTATGCTCAGCTAGTGATTGATTTGGGGAAAATGAAGTAATAATGGATGCGAGGCAGTCATTACCTGAACGTGCCTCTAATTTTAGACAGATTAGTTCATGTTTGATAGAGTTTAATAAAGACAAAGGTGACGAGTTGCACTGAGGGTCTTACCTGTAGACAGAAGTGTGGGTCAGTGCATGAACACACACACAAACTCACACACAGACCCAGACACACACACAGACACACACACACACACACACGCACACACACACACACACACACACACACACACACACACAAGCATGTACACGCACACACACAAACACACACATGCACACACACGCACACACACACAAGCATGTACACACACACACACAAACACACACACACGTTATGACTGCCTAAGGGCTGATTCCAAATTTGCATCAAACCCAAAGTCCTCTATGCATATTTTATGCTTATAGATATTGTACAGATAATACAGATTTTTCTGCCTTTGTTCTCCTTTGTGCTGTGACTGGGATGCACTGGATGTCTTAGGGAACAGGACTTCTACTGTCCTTTGTTTAGCCACAGATACACTGAATACTGAAAACCACCCAGTTTTGTCATCCCAGATAATCAATTAGCTGATTTAATATGCAAGCTGTGTGGATGCAGCTGCTGTCTCCCTCCCTCCCTCCCTCCCGTGCCCCAACCACCACCACCCTCTCTCTCTTTCTCTCACTATCAAAAATATACACACAGAGATACTCCTTGTATAGTGCTCCTTTTCAATGGTGTGTTGTCCATGGCGCTAATGAAGTTGGAGACTCTGTATTTCAGTACACTAGCAGCCAATTGTGTGTGTGTGTGTGTGTGTGTGTGTGTGTGTGTGGATCTGCCTCCATCCACCTTACCTATTCATCCTCCATCACTATCTAGGTGTGAACAGCTGCGACAGAGGTTGTGTGTGCGAGTGTGTCTGTGTATGTGTGTATGTATGTGTGCGTGTATATGTGTGTGTGTGTGAGTGAGTCTGAATGTGTATGAGTGCATGAGTAAGTCAGTGTGTGTGTGTGTGTGTGTGTGTGTGTGTGTGTGTGTGTGTGTGTGTGTGTGTGTGTGTGTGTGTGTGTGTGAGTGAGTGTGTGTTTGTGTGTGTGAGTGAGTGAGTGTGTGCGAGTGCGTGAGTGTGTGTGTTTGTGTGTGAGATTGTGTTTGTGTGTGTGAGTATGTGTTTGTGTGTGTTTGTGTGAGTGAGTGTGTGTTTGTGTGTGTGAGTGTGTGTTTGTGTGCGTGTGTGTGAGTGAGTGTGTGTTTGTGTGTGTGAGTGTGTGTGTGCGTGTGAGTGTGTGAGTGAGTGTGTGTTTGTGTGTGTGTGTGTGTTTGTGTATGTGTGAGTGTGTGAGTGAGTGTGTGTTTGTGTGTGTGTGCATGTGTGTGTGTGTGAGTGTGTGTTTGTGTGTGTGAGTGTGTGTGTGTGTTTGTGTGTGTGTGTGAGTGAGTGTGTGTGTTTGTGGGTGTGAGTGAGAGTGTGTTTGTGTGTGTGTGTGTGTGTGTGTGTGTGTGTGTGTGTGTGTGTGTGTGTGTGTGTGTGTGTGAGTGTGTTTGTGTGTGTGTGTGTGTGTGTGTGTGTGTGTGTGTGTGTGTGTGTGTGTGTGTGTGTGTGTGTGTGTGTGTGTGTGTGTGTGTGATACTAATTCAGGAAAGTTCATCTCATCCAATGTCATTAGCCAACAGTAAGATGCAGTATAATAGGATATCAGTGTATTATAGTGACAGTAAGCTTTTCTGAGACATTCCCCATGTCATTACACACTATAAGCTGTAGATCTGTGACCTGACCCTCACACTCATACAGCACACGTGTACAGTCTGTCTTTATGTGCTGTAGCTTTACAGTTTCTCTTCACTGGAACTAAGAGGTTCACACCTATTCCAGCATGACAGTCCTTCTGTGCACAAAGCCAGCTCCATGACGTTATAGCTCACAAAGTCTGGAGTATAGGAACTCGTGCGTCCTGTACAGACCCCTGACCTCAACCCCACTGAACACATTAAGGATGAACTGGAACACTGACTGAACCCCAGACATCTTCACCCAGCATCACTGTCTGATCACTAATGCTCCTGTGTGTGAACGAACACAAATCCCCACAGCTACGCTCCAAAATAAACATCTCCTCAGAGAAAATGTCACCATATCAACAATTACATGCTGTTTAATCCATTTATGTGAAGCATCTGCTATACAAGTCCTAAAAAAAACAAAAACTAAATGTACTGTAGCTGCTCATAGAAAATGGATCATACATTCGGACCAAATCCGAGTGAAGCATTAAACAGAGCTGTGTAGAAATAAGAAATAATATGCTAAGACATTAATGGTGATTATATTAGTATTAAATCAGCTGTACTATTAAACCCCAGCGAGACAACGTCCCTTTGTATTGGTATTTAAATTGGTATTTATTTTGTGTAACTACATTGTGTAAAAACAATCAAACAAACAAACAAAAGCTGTTAGGGATGCTTATGTTTTGAACTGCAACACAAGTTGAAAATCTAAAAAAAAAAAAAAATAGCTTTTTTAAAACCTCTCCTGTTCAGATGGACAGTCTGAGGAAAGAAAGAAAGAGATCAAGAAAGAAAAAAATATCATTCTGTTGAGCTTCAGCCTTCTTTGATGGCAGGGAAAAGATTGTGAGAGTGTGTTAGAGCGTGCGTGTGTGTGTGCGTGCGTGCGTGCGTGTGTGTGCATGTATGTGTGTGTGTGTGTGTGCATGTTTGTGTGTGTTTGTGTGTGTGTGTGTGTGTGTGTGTGTGTGTGTGTGTGTGTGTGTGTGTGTTGTTTTCAAATGTGAGGTTTTTATAAAGCCATTTACAAAATGTGTGTGTGTGAGTGTGTGTGTGTGTGTGTGTGTGTGTGTGTGTGTGTGTGTGTGTGTGTACAGTATGTGTGTTGGGTTTATGTGTATGTGGGATTTATACATTGTCATTGAGTGTGTGTGTTTGTGTGTGTGTTGTTTTTTAATTGTGAGGTTTTTATAAAGTCATTGACAAAAGTGTGTGTGTGTGTGTGTGTGTGTGTGTGTTTATATGTAGGGTTTATGTGTCTGTGGGATTTATACGTTGATATTGAGTAAATGTGTGTGTGTGTGTGTGTGTGTGTGTGTGTGTGTGTGTGTGTGTGTGTGTTTGTATGTAGGGTTTATGTGTCTGTGGGATTTATACGTTGATATTGAGTAAGTGTGTGTGTGCGCGTGTGCATGCGTGAAAAGATTGTCAGCATAATTAAAAACACAAGCCTGTCCTTAATCGTACACCATGCGAGAAAAGCAGGTGGTCCTGATTAGAGTGCAGGTGATGATCCAGGACGCTTCATCATTACTCACACAGCTTCAAAATTTTGCCTTTTCCCAAAATCTAAAAGGAAGCTTAGTAGCATTTAATTGAAATATACATTATTTGCTTTCTTTTGTATGTTCAGCATTTATTTTTTGCTGCAAATCTGATCTATTAAGATCAGGCATGGTAAGCAAATTGTAAGAAGTTTCGTCTCTCTGCATAGAAGGGATTAATTCTCATGCTGTTTGTTGCTTATAAAAGCAGCTTTTGCTTTTGATGTGTTTTAATGATAAAGGATGAAAAAAAAGTGTGTTGTTTTCTCTGAGGATGAAAGGTGTCTTTTGTCGATACAGAATCTTAATTACGGCTAGCGAGCTTGTGTGTGCGTGCATGTGAGCTTCTTTCCACACCTGTAGAGACTGGAAGAGACGGGACTCCTAATACACCTCACACCTCCCCATCTCAAGGCCTGATCTTTTATCAACTCCTGTTCACTTTCTGTGTGTGTGTGTGTTTGTCTTTGTTCATGTTTTTTGCCCTTCTTGTTTGTTGTTCCTGGCATCTTTGTTGTTCTCGACTCAGTGTCGTGTGTTATAATGGGGCCTTAGATTAAAAACACACACGCACACACTCACAGTCGCTCTCAGAAGCCTTCGATCTCCACATCGGCAGAAAGTGCAGTGACAACGGCTTCAGAAATGACAGCTGTTTACATTTGCATAACATCAAGGAGGAGCGAGGCAGTGTCTTTGAGGCCGTGCGTGTGCAGCTGTCACAGTCTGTAATCACAGGTTGATTTGTGGTTCGCACCAATCGCCATGTCGCCACTCCACCGTTCCTCTCACCGCTGACAAGCCACTGAGTCTGTGTAGAGAAACGAGCTCAGAGTGAAGGCATTTTTCACTGCTAATGTCTGAGGAAGAGACGCCGTCCCACCCCAGTCTCACACATCATCACCGACCATCAGTCGCTCTGTTGACTGCAGGTCACATGGCTTTTGTTGGTTTTGAGCAGAC
>NC_062529.1:13382576-13387576 GCF_022655615.1 Tachysurus fulvidraco
GGCACAAAATAAGCAGGGGTTTTATTTCACTTTAATTTATATACCGTATTTAACTGTGATATAACTGTGCATGTGACAAAGGAAAATCTTGAATCTACTTAGCAAGTTTGTGTTTGAATAAAGCTGTTATCCTAATAGTATACCATACAATACATTCAGTGCTCATAAAGATCCCATGGTCAGATTCGTGTCGGATTTGAAGGTAAATAAAAGGTTGTCACTTCTCTATTATATAGAGATTTAGTAATATAGTCATTTATCTGATGTATGAAAAATGCCTTCAAATGCAGAGACAAAAAAAGGTTAAAATTTTATTTTTCATTTCCTCATTTTGCAGATACTTTTATCCAAAGCAAAGTATAGTTTGAACCGAAGAGATGAGGATTCATGGCCCTGCTCAAGGAGCTAAAAGTAACAGGTTATTGATACCAAAATTCAACCTCATAGCTTTCTGATCAGTAATCCAGCCCGAGTCAGCTTGAGCATGAGCGCGCTCGTGTGTGTGTGTGTGTGTGTGTGTGTGTGTGTGTGTGTGTGTGTGTGTGTGTGTGTGTGTGTGTGTGCGCATGCGTGTGTGCGTGCGTGCGTGCGTGTGTGCATGCGTGTGTGTGTGTGTGCGCGTGTGTGCGTGTGCGCGCGCGCGCGCGTGTGTGTGTGTGTGTTTGTGTGTGTGTGTGTGTGTGTGTGTGTGTGTGTGTGTGTGTGTGTGTGTGTGTGTGTGTGTGTGTGTGTGTGTGTGTGTTACTCCAGGTGGCTGGTGTAGGCAGGTGTGCTGTGAGATCTCCTGTCACCAGACTCCAGGTGTTAACTGGCCACAGGTATTAACAGAGGGTGTGCGGCAGCTGCTCCAGTTACACACTCAGCTCCAGTGGAACGGATGAATGCAGGACATGGAGCATGCTTAAGGACACGGCAGCATGCATATATGTATTCACGTCGTTCTTCTTAGCACTCGGCGCTGGCTGTTGATGTATAAGCCCTTACTGACCTTTGGCATGTTGTATTGGCTTCGTTAGGCTGCATGCTAATGTGCAGGATCTATTTTCTACTGTATATTCTGCAGCCTTTATTCTCAGCTCCCTGTCAATAACACTCCAGTGGAAGCCTGACTGGACGCCACTACAGAATCCTGGGGAAAAAAGGTCAATGGGCAGTGTGAAGCCAGGCATTTTGATGATCCCTGCCTCTATTTTTCGTGCAGGGCCAGCGATTCATTAGCAATGGGAATTCGGATGGGGAGAAGGGGAGGGGAAAAAAATACGGCCTTATTATTTATGCAGTCAATAGCAAGGCTTGTCTGCATTCATAATTGTTTGATTTTATAGGCCAGTCTTTAAACAAACATTGTCTATGGTAATGTGCTGCCCTGATGGATGGGAAAGGTTTTGTCTGTGAATATCATTTGGATAATTAAAAATGACAGACCAAATCGCCCGCTGTCTTGACCCTCACTTTGTTTCCCGAGTGATGCCGCCGAGATGCTGATTGCTGTCAATCAGGAGTCTTGGGAGGATTGGGGAACCGGGGCAGCCGTGAACCCTGACCCACGCTGTTGATCTCAAATAGATAACAACCTTGAAATAACGACAGAATTTCAACTGGCCAGGAGACCATGGCAGGGCCAACTTCCCAAAAGAGACACTTTTCTTCTCCCTGTCTGTTTCTTTGTCTTTCTGTCGCTCTTTCTCTTTCTCACTTCCTATCTCTTTACCTCTGTAGATCTTTTAGCAGAATGCACACAAATTACAGCATTAATCCACTGACTTCCCATGAATGGGTTCTGGATTTTGTGTCACCTACATTGATTTTTACTTGTTTTTTTTTTTATTATTATTCTTTTCTTTTTTGTTCACCTCCTCACAGCTCTTCTTTACTATCACAGAAAGCTTTCAGCACATCATTTACCCTGGATCCCCAGCCTTCAGCACAGTGAGGATTTGCTCAGTGTCAGCTCAGTGCTCTAGCGTGGGTGTTTAAGTGATGTAACTGGGACAGACCAAGAGTTTTTGCGTGTTTTTTATTTATTTATATATTTATTCTGTGCTGTATCTTCTGGTCTCTTTTTGTGTAGTTTCAGATGTGCAGTGTTCAGTGTTGCTCCTGTATCTACATTTTGTTGTCAAAGAATATTGAGCTATTGAGCTCTGGGAGTTGAACATGATCATTTTAGGGAATTGAAACTATTTATTATCTGTTACTTGTCATCTTTGTGGAATATTATGGCATTTTGTTCCTCTTTATTGCCATTATGTTACCCAGATGCCTTTCGAAAGAAGCAGGATAACTGTTTGAAAGATTTATAATTATATTTTGCAATGTTAGACATAGTTCTAGATCAGGTTTTCCAATTAGATAACATCAAGTAGTTTGGTTTAAAAAAAAGTGTTGGCTTTTATACTCAGTACGTGTATAAAATGATGAATTCTAGCTAAATAATTAACCTTATGTTCTTGCTGCTTGCTTGCCAAATTGACGTTGGGCTAGATTTACATTCATTTATGGCTTTGCCGTCAGTCATCCTTAATTACATTGTTATTAAATGATCTCCATGTTCCTTATTTCTTCTGTAAGGCTACACAGGGAAATGGGGGTGAATACTTTTACAGAGCACAGAAGCTCTCTAGTTTTGTGCATCACTGCGAACTGCTGAGAACCTGAAAGCAGTCAGGCTTTAAAAACAGTATCTGAAATGGCAAAACCCCAGCATGAGCAGAGACGTGGACCGGTAGAGTCTCAGCTGGTTTGGAGAAAGCTTTAGACACATCAGCTCCTCCTCCACCTCCTGCCTTCCTAATGATGGGGGGAGAGACGTAAAACCCTCCGTCTCCAAATAGTGAGCACAAAATCCGACTGTGGAAATTAATCCTCTCATTTCTCTGTTCCTCATTGTGTCACGCCAAAGGAATTTGATCCCATTGAATAATTTCATTATAACTTGTGAACATGTGGATTAATAAGTGGCTTTACTGTAAAGAAGAGCGCACTCTTTCTCTCTCTCTCTCTCTCTCTCTCTCTCTCTCTCTCTCTCTCTCTCTCTCTCTCTCTCTCATTTTCCTTTCTTTGTTCATTTCTAGCTTTTGCTAGAAGTTCAGAACACAATCGACGTACACCATTTGCACAGAAGGTTAATATTGTGTGTGCTGTATTAAAAAGTTGTCAATAGAACACTTGTATACAGAGCGCACATGGCTTGTTATGAAAATGAGGGATTTTTTTGGAAGTCAGTGACACCGACTGAGGTCTATTTTATTGCATCATCTTACTTGTGTGTGTGTGTGTGTGTGTGTGTGTGTGTGTGTGTGTGTGTGTGTGTGTGTGTGTGTGTGTGTGTGTGTGTGTGTGAAAGCAGGTTCATGAACACTAAGAGAGAGACCTTGACCCATCTGTTAAATGTGTATTGATTATCCAGTGGTGTCTCTCTCTGGTTAAATGTCATTATGTCTGACGGTGAAGCTCTGCAGGCTTACTAAAGAAACGCTGCATAGTCTATAGACAGAATATACACTCAAAATCACACCCAGACTGAAGCAAACACTTACAGCATTTTTTAATTTTGTCTGAATTTCCTGTCATCGTGAATCATGCTAAAGTCTAATGTGTGACACAATAAAATCTTTTATAAACATTAAAAATAAAACTTTTTTATTTGCTGTCGGTAAATCAGAATGTGTCATTTTTTGCAGTATATTGCCATGTTATTATTATTCATCAAATCTGGAATAGTTAAACCAGCCTGGCTTTAATATGTTGCTCGATTTCCTCCTACATATGAGTCTGAGTTATTGTCAACCTGCTCTGAGGCAGTATATGAGCTGTAAAATGCAAACACATGGTGATTCGATGTGTTTTCGCAGCTCTCGGGTCACTCCACTGATCCATCAATGAAGAAAATGAGCGAGAAATAAAGCGAATGAAAACAAGGGCAGGGAAAAGCAAGCTGCATCTGTGCACTGTCAAGCATCAGGCAGATAGCATCTGGCTTCCAGACTGTTTGTCATGGCGTCGTTGAGACTTGCACAGGGTTTTTTTCCCCTTGCGTGCTGTTTTATTGCAGGCTGAATTTGTCAGCCAGGAGTTGTAAAGAGTAAGTAGCTCTGTAGTGTTGGTGCTGTGGGTTTGGGAAGAAGCAGCACTCTGCTTTAACTACATTAAAGACTTTTCACACCGTCAGAAAGCAGCAAAAGGAACTCTCCATGCTTTTACACTGACACTCAACAGCCATTTTACCATTGGGGGACTCATTATTTTAACATTGGGATTCAGGTGATATTTATAAGAACATGTAAGGTTGTTAAAATGAAGGACTGGTTTGATATTTTTTTAACCAAATGGTTATTTATCACATTTAACTCTTTCCACATACTTCACATTGCGACATTTTCTTTAATCAGTCGAGTCGCCTCACTAAGCAGCAGTGTAACACAGCCTGTCATTAATGAATCAGGATTTAAGTGATTCTCATCACAACAAATGACAATTTGGCAATGATGATCGATTTAACCATACAATATAATTAGCTAGTAAATTTCAAAAAGAAAAGAAAAATAATTGATTTATTAAAATTACAATCAGTGGTTTTATTCATTTATTTATTTGTTTGTTTGTTTGTTTGTTTGTTTGTATTGTTTTGAAGCTCCAAATTAAATGACTGCTTCTTGCTTGTGTTTTCTTCCAAGCCAAAACCAAAAACATTTGAATACCGGTGTTTTTTTTTTGTTTTTTTTTTTTTAATACTACATCGATCAAACTCTCCTCTCCGAAGATATTACTTTATTGCCAGATACCGAGTGTGTGTAAAAAAAAAAAGGTTAAATCAACACCTTCAATTAAAATACAGTTTGCAGTTAAAATCTACATAATGAGGAGAAATGAAAGGGGGAAAAAATCAGCAGTCCCTAAAGTCTTAGTGCTGGGTCATGACGAGCTACCAGAACAGCTTCGGTGCACCTTGGTGTCAGACTCATAATTGTCAGGAACTGTACATGGAGTGATTAAAACCT
>NC_062529.1:13390076-13400076 GCF_022655615.1 Tachysurus fulvidraco
TGATTGGCTAAAAGGTGTTGATTAGGTTTCCAGAACAGCGTGACTCTGACAGTCGTGTATCAATGCACTCGATCTAATGTTATCATTTCTGTAGTAATGTCAGAGAAGGTAGGATGAAATGGATGCATACGGAGAAAGAGTTTATTGTGACAAGCACAAGCAAACAGATCGTAAGGAAATGGGGTTATGCAAATCAGGTGATAATAAACAGGTAGAACAATGTGTGTGTGTGTGTGTGTGTGTGTGTGTGTGTGTGTGTGTGTGTGAGAGAGAGAGAGAGAGAGAGAGAGAGAGAGAGAGAGAGAGAGAGAGAGAGAGAGAGAGAGAGAGATTAAATGTCTGGTGATTGAACATGACTGTGCGAGTTCTTGTGTATGCAGTGCATTCTGGGAAATGGAGTTCACAGTGGATATGAGAGTTGGCCTACACAAGAACTTGTATGGTGGATAAGCCACAAAACCAAATACAAATAAAATTATGTGTTATTCTTAATAGGCTGAAGACATTTTTCTATGCCATTATTGAAAGTGGTCTCCAGTGTCAGTGCTGTGTAACAGTCAGAACTTCAGTACGTGATGGTTTCAGTTCTCTCCGTATACAATGTGAAACCTGCAACCTTTCGTCTTCAACACAGAAAGAAAAAAGAGAGGAACATCTTTTATAATGTAAGTGATTACAGGAACTAATTTGTTCCACAGCATTAAACCTAACTATAAATGGATTTTTGAATAAAATATGACGCGTCATTGTTTAATAAATAATAAATTGTAATCGTTAGCGAGTTTCTGTGGTGTTAGAGGAATCGTGCACTACAGGGTGTGCTGTAATAGGACACTAATGAACTTCAGAGTGGTAAGAGGACGTCTGCCTCACGGTGAGCTGGAGCACAAAACCTTGTTGTTGATCCTGTTCATTTAACAGCACATGCTTACGTATCATTCACCAGTAATCATCACAACTGACGATCTTACATCTGCATCTCAGTACAATATCCATACAGAGACGACCGAGTTTCTTCGCAACGTTTTGCGGGTTCTGTCTATATTTGTTTCTGCATGTCAGAGCAATACCAAGCTTTGTTACAGATTCAACACCTGTACCCAACACATCCTCATATAAACAGACAACTCTATAGACACTCACAGGATTCAGGCTAAGTTTGATTTTGTAATAAAATGCAATGCAAAAGGTCAAGCAAAATAGTCTAATAAAAAAAAGCTTGATGCATTATGATATTAGATGGCATTACATCATATTTTATTCTGTACAGGGCCGTGGATAAAGCCTGTAAGTTAGGGGTGATGAAATGTTCAGAAGCCTACATGTGCTGTGATGTATAGAGTGACATCATCCTCAATGGTATCCACGTAGATTTATTGCAATATCAATATCACATTTTCATATCCTATCCATCCATAAAACAGCCGACGCTAAAATTCACTGCAAATAAGAAACTGTTTTTCAGTAAAAAAAAAAACAACAACAACATAAAAATCTCTCACGTATTGATTCTCCCATATTCATGCAAGAGATGAAATTACTGCCAGGGTTTGTGTCTGTTGACAAGGGGCCCTCTACTGGCAGGAAGCAGGAAAGAAGCATTATTGCCTCTCCGTCTTTGAGCTTTAGCTTTTCATTTTTTTCAAAAACCATACCTTAAAACAGACTCATGTTAAAATGTGCAAATGAGGATGAGATCCTGGTACAGCACCGGGTGCGAGCAGATGCTGAAATGCTTCTAGATCATTCTGTTAATGTCTGAAACGGCTGCTGTTTTGTGATATATTACAGGACACATTGTTAAATAACGCTGGCCTGAATCCAAAAACAAAGCAGCTCGTAATATGCTCTTTAACAACCAGAACCTAGCAAGACCTCCCACAATGCCCGGGCAATGCTATTCTACTCATTGTTCGAGCTTATTGATGTGTTTTCAATCAAACACAGATGAATAGGCTGGTGCCGGCGGTGGGAGGAATTTGTTTGGCTGGGTTTAGGAAGGTTAAAGTGGTCTGGTGAGGCTTCCCTCCGGATTGCATTAAAAGATTTATTAACAGGACAGGCTCAGCAAACATGATGCGGGTGTAAAACAAGCAGAACTAACGACTCAGGTCAGGGTTGTTATGTTGCATGTTAGTGTTTAAATTCCGTTCTTTGCATTAGACAACGTGTGTTATGTCAGAGCTGTAAGGCAGACGTGGTAATGCGGTGAGGAATATGACATGAACGAATGAAGCACTGTGTCTGCTGTGTTTATCAGTCTCCACTACACATAGCCTGTGTCAAGCCTTGAGCTCAGAGACCTTGAAACAACACACACACACACACACACACACACACACACACACACACACACACACACGTAAACATACCAGATATTAAAGACACATTGAAGACAGTTTATTCTTGTCCTTTGATTTGGAATGACTTCTTTATTTGGAAAGAAAGCTGTTTAAATAGATTAATAAAAGATTTTGATACAGTATGATCTTAAACATGATCTGCACACACTGTTTACTTTTTTGCACTATGTCTGTGTACAAATGCAGCATAAGAATCTTATTGTATATAGATGATTAAGCACTTTTGAAACACTACATTTACACTTTAATATTTTCCTATACTAGAATATATTTGTTCTATACAGAGATGTGCAGACCCTCTATAAGTGTGACATTATACCAAACACTATAAAGTCTTACTAAAGTGGACGTTTGACATTACAAGCAGAAAAAGAGGGAAAGAGAGAGAGAGAATCGTAAGTGATAGTGCTGTATTGCCGAGGCTGAAGGCAATAAAGCGCTAAACATCTGACCCTGATTTAGCACCCAATGCTGCAGACCAACACCAATTTTACATGAAAATCTTTAATAGTTTTTATATATATATATATATATATATATATATATATATATATATATATATATATATATATCAAACATTTACAAACAAGTTACATTAATAAACATTTTGATTCACATGCTGAAGCGATATTATGACTTTTTATTTCGAACATACTTTATATTTTCCTGTATTATGAATTCCTCTGCATTCTGTTTGTTCCCCGTCTCTCGCTCTGCAGTTTCAGTCACCCTTTTATACTTTTTAAGCCCTGTGCAAACTGAGATGTAGCAATGAATTTAAATGTAAATGAGAATGAGCCATGAACAAACGCACACGTACTTAAAGAAAGACAAGCGACGTGCACAAATACATTCCATTTATCATTTTTATTCTAGAGGGTTATCAGACAAATCAGAAATTCTCTATAGGGACACAGTGCAGGCTGCTTTCGTCATCGTATCGTAATCTTCTGCTGTGTCAAAATGTACAAGAACAGGCACCGCATCTTTAAGGATTGTTCTGGGCTCTAACTGGAGATAGACATTCCTTGTTGTAAAAGCGTTCAGTGCGGTCACACTTCCGTAATCCTGCTCCGTCAGAAGGTGTTATGGTGATGTGTTATTGTTGTGATAATACGATAGCGCATGTTACTCTGCATCATAGTCTCAGCTTGATCACAGCTTGGTGTTATCATGTTATATCCTGGAGTCTTCCACATCCAGGACTCTGGATATAGACAAGACCAGGATTATACAGTATTACAGTCTGGTGCTTTCTAGATATAATCAATTGTCTCTACCCTCTGTCCTTCGTCCCAGGCCTTGCCTATGATCAGAGTCACTAATCTGCATAGAGGAACTCACTATCTGTGTTTTCTGTCGTCAACACGGTTCCGATATACATGCTGATAGATAGATATGAAGTAATGCCTCCTGTTTCTCTTCCAGCTGTTTCACAAGTACTCTGTATCAAATGCTAAAGGATCATTCCAGATCATTTTGTAGAAAGTGAGTGGAATTGTATAGATCTACAGTACATACTCTGACAGTATCCTTATGAAGACAATCATTAATAATTCATCATTTTCAACTTATATAAATATGTTCATATAAAATCATTAAAAACAAACAAACAAAAGAAACAAAACCAACTCAAGTTTTTTGTGATTTGTTCAACTCTGTAGCTCCCGCTTGAAATAAACAGCTCATAAAAATGACAAAAAAAAAATCTAAATTGCTATTTAAAACTAATTGCTGCTGAGTATTTCATGCATATTCGCCTAGATCCTCATTAAGAATTCTTTTATCTCACTCGCCTGATTTACACAATTTTTACAACTGTTAATTGAGGAACATGTTGAAAGTACTAAACTGCCTTCAGTTTTTCTTAAACAGCACATTTGAGCAACTATCAAGACACATGCAAATGGAGTGTTTTGCTTTGAATCGTCTTCCCCTTTGGATACTGGATAGGATGCATAATGAAAATATATGTATCCTATTTCTCCAGCGCGTCAACAAAATAGCGATCGCATGAATATTAAGCTTGAAAGAATCATTAATTACATCCAAAATTGACACGGTCTCAGCTGAGGCAGAGAGGCAGCCGCGGAGGGCTGGAGCTGCTCTTTAATTGCTCTGGAAGTTTGAACTGTTAGTAGTTCAATTCACAGGGCTGCAGAACTGGAAAATCAGACGCTCATCCACTGGGGAGAGAATAAAACACGGAGACCACACAAATGATTTAAACTGCAACATTTATTGTTGAGACCCGGATTCAAAATGTGATTGCACGAAAAAGTTTGCGGCATAAACTCTTTTCAGCTTTTACCGACTTAAAAAAAGATAAACTGGACATAGTGATATTACACTGCATTTTTTTTTAATCTTTAGATTGCTGTTTTCTTGGAAAATCCATCCCACTATGTTGTAACAGACATTTTTGATGAAGTTCACTTTCCATTTGGTGATTTTTAAATCAAAAGAAGATGACAGAAAGCAGGTCCGTGGCCAATGTTATAGATTTTATATCCGTGCATGTATGACACATGTGAATGTCAAGCGCCGGTCTTATGTTTATTTCAGCGCTGCATCATTTACCCTGACCTGCTCATTACCATCCATGTAATGGGATGAGGTGGATTAATTGCTGATTAATTACCATTTGAAAGATGCAAGGCATAGCGAGCGAGAGAGAGAGAGAGAGAGAGAGAGAGAGAGAGAGAGAGAGAGAGAGAGAGAGAGAGAGAGAGAAAGAGACAGGAAGTTTGGTGATTCAAAAAATGCAGCATGTGTTTTGCAAATGTTTTTGGTATAGCACTTCAGCATCACATTGTTCCTTAACCGATCTGTGTCCTTCACACCTTCATACCTCAACACACCTTGATTTATCCCTGTGTGAGTGTGTGTATGAAACACATGTGACTCCAACCCCCTCTGCCTCGGCACATCCCGGCACGGCGGCCCGGAGCACGGCGGCACTTCAGCTTGACTGACATGGCTAATACAATTCAATTAATCCCCAGACGAGCTCATCTCTCAGTGGCCCCTGAGGTCTAAAGGGGAACTGGTATTTGGGAGCAGAGGGACAGGATGAGAGGCTGCTGTGTGAATAGGTCGTCTCCACAGGAGATAGGTACAAAGCAGCCAGTCACTCATGGGGGAATTGAAGTGATATTGAGCCGCCGCTGTAAACGTAGAAGAGGATTACAAGCCCTTTTGGCGAAGCAGCCCAAATGCACGCTCGTTCTCATGTCCTACTCACGTCCTTGTGTGTCTTCTCATCTCCGCCACGTCCGGCCACACACTCCACACCTCACAGAAAGACTTGATTTCCACTCAGGCTTTATCCTCATTGGGAACCAAATTGATCCCTCGCAGTAAAGATGACTTTATATTCAAAACAGCTCTCTTTTAGGATTTATGGCGTGTCTTACAATGCATCGTTATTCTGAACATTCAACTTGGTGTAAATTATTTTTTAGGCCCCCTTATAACGTTTAGCTATAGCTATTGGAACACTTGTTCAAATTACTTCAAAATAACAAAATAAAGTGAAGCATGTAGAGGAGCGTGTGTGTGTGTGTGTGTGTGTGTGTGTGTGTGTGTGTGTGTGTGTGTGTGTGTGTGTGTGTGTGTGTTGTAGTGTAGTGTAACATAGTGTTTATGAGAGAAGCTCCCTCTCCTCCAGGCTGTATCGGCGCAGAGCTATTGACATCTTGGCATTTGGTCCAGCCTGTCTCCTCTCCCTTGAGGGCCTGCTTCCTCCTATCCCAGTCGTGTATTGATTGGTTAATTTGATAGTTCTATCACCAATCAGCTTGTTTCTGACCTTTTGCCTTGGCAATGATGGCAGAGTGCTCATTTCTTCATCGCCAGCTTCGCCATACATTGACCTTTGCAGTGAGAATGTCAGTGCAGCCCTTGATCTTAGCCTGTCACTACATTTGTTATAAGTAGGAGTCACCCACGCCATTGACAGGCAGGTCGGAGCCTCCGACAGCACCGCCTGCACCCTACATTTTAACACGTTTAATCCTGGAAAAAAACATGGACAAACTCGTTTGTTTAACTCTTTGCCAAATTGTCATATTTATTACTTTTTAACTGAAAACTGACATCTGGTGTAGTCCCTGAATCTTAGTGTAAATAAATAAATAAACGTGTTCAGTAATAAAGTAGCATAGAAATTGTATTGCTAGTACAGCCATGTCATTCCTGCACACAAAAATATAACTAGGCGTGAAGAAAATATGGACCTGTGATGACGGTAGTGGGCAACAAAAGAGAAAGGACACATTATTAACATTCATTATTAGACTCTTTGTCTGCTGAGCACAAAATGCGAGTTAAAAGCAGAGTTCTTGAGAATACTAATTCTGAACCGAGCTCGGCAGTAATCTTCATATCACAGTAATGCAGATGTTAACACGTTCCCTCCGATTCAGGTGTCTCACCGGAGTCTCTCATTATCACAGAGCCTGCACACTCTTCCCAGGAGAGGCCTGTACATGCGCCTCTCTTCTTAACCCCCGGCTTGCTTCAACAGGCCTCTTCTATCACTCTGAGATCGATTTTAAACCATGTAGTGCTTCAAAAACGTTTCTCCTCACGACAGAACAAATAAGAAATCAGAATAAATAAATTCTACTTTCATATCATTCTGAGCAGTTCCTATACATGCATAAAGTCGTTAGCTACATCACTGATCATTTTTCTGTCTCTACTGCTAGTTAATGTAGTTAGCTAACACAAAAGCAGCTAATGTAGTGTAATAGCATATGACAAGCTAATTAAGTGAGTTAATAAAGACTGTCAACAAGTACATTATTATTATTATTATTATTATTATTATTATTATTATTATTATTATTATTATTATTTAAAATGTTTAAAATGTAGCACAACTGTTAGACTATGAGACCTGGTGTTCGGTCATGTACAAGGTATTACGGGTGTATTAGCAAGTGTCTTTATTTTCTTCTCTTTTTAATCACGAGGTGACTGCATGCCTTTGTGCCTATCTTTATTTTGCTTAGTTTCATCACTGTTTCTTCATGCTGAGACAGAAAAGATTGTCTTTCAATCATCCCTGCACTCTTGTTAATCCATGTAGTAAAAATCGCTCTACAGTCAGCCTTAATGCAACTTAGCTGATGGGAATCAGAACTAGTAGCTTGAGCTGTAGTTATAAAGTCCATTGTGTTTTATTTCTTTTTTTTCCCAGAGGACAAAATGAAATCAAATAGAAGGTCAAATGGAAATATTGGTTTTCCTGCAGTTTGTGCATGTTACAGAGTTCCAGCTAATAAGCAGCCTATAATCAGACCAAACACATCTCACGTAGGCAACCGACACTGAAAGATTGGGAAAGAATCTGAAGGTATTTTCCCAAAAATAAACATCAGTGCATAATAAGACACTGTGTGTTTGTGTACTCTGCCATCTGCGCCGCTTGTATTGACCATAATGGCTCACGTGGGTAACACCAGGCAGCTTTTACTAGGGTTCGTATAGGCTCATAATGTGGCTTTGGGTGCAGTTACTGTTGTTTTAAATGTGTTCTCTGAGGTACTATGCTCTATAAATACCCATATGCTTCCCAAACTGAATGAAGTCCAGTGTCTGCACTTCCACTGGAGCTTTGGGGGTGTTATTCACACAGCATCACTTATTTTTAGGTTTTAGGTTTTTATGTTTGTTTTGATTCTTTCATATAAAAAAAATGGGCTGTTTGCAGTAAAACACGTTTTTTTTTGTTTGTTTTTTTTTTTATCAAATTTTTTTAAAGCTGACTTTTTTGTTAGATTTACGGCACATGGGGCTGGGATGAGTTTGGGATAAGTAGTCGGAGTACATTCTGTCTGCGCTGAAGGCTTTGGTGTGTGCTATCCTCTGATCAGAGCCTCTGCATTGCGATCACAATGGTGCACTTATCCCTCTCGCTCTGAGGAAGACCTTTGAATAGATATTTATATATAAAAGGAGATGGATTTCAAAGATGGAGGGAATGCTTAAATACTCACGAGATCCCGCGGTGTTTAACCCGGATTAAACTGCCAAGGTCCGAGAGTTCTTCAAAACAAAGACAAGTTCAAGACTCGCTCTCCCTTGAGGAGGTGTCAAGGGCAATCCAGACAAAAGACGAATGTCTTCTTCAGGCGGCTGATAAGCATCTGGGCCCGGGCCGGCACGCAGCGCTTCCTTTTCTCCCTCACATCCCCTCTCTCCATTCAGACTAATGTGGCTACAGTGATTTAACAGAATATGGGACTCTGGTGATTGTTTATCTGGCCCTTAAGGGCACACTGAGTGATAGGCTTTATGTGCAGGAGCGAGGTGGGCCAGCAGCTCTGACGACAAGTTATTGTACTAAAGCAATGTAGCACTTGCTGGAATGATTAATGTCGGGTTCGTTCCCAAGCCCCATATCAGCCGAAGTTCCCCAGACAAAACTTTTGCTGAATCTTAAGTTGTATGCGAGAGAAAAGGAGTTATCCTTTATTGATTTTCCTCCCCTGCACTCTGGTGTAGCCTCTGTCTGTAGAGGCGTCAGCACTGGGAGCACTTCCATTCTGATTCTCATTGCATCCGATTTCCTATGGATGGCCTGTAAGTAAGTGGCTCATTTTTTACTGTGCTATACAAAGGGCCTGTCAATGAAGTCTCCTGCGGTCGGCACATTTGTTCCACCACGTAAGACAGGAATGCACAAATACAATAAATAAATCAACACACCTGTCTGGTGGGGAACAGAAGCAGCAACAAAAGAACCTTCCCCTTTAACTGTTTTTTTTTTCCCGTTTAAATGGTAATGCCATCGGATTGTAAAGTTAATGAGATAAGTATGAACGAATTTGTCGCCTCCACACCACCTGTCTCCTTCATAGCTGAATCACAAAGTAAATGCCGTACACTTTTGTTCTGCTTTTCAGGTTTGTTTGTGTTGTTTGTGCTTAGTGAATAAATGAAACAAACAAAACACAAATTGTTATTTCTGCTCTAATTTTGATGTAAGAAAATGAACGGTGTCTTTTTTTTTCACTGTCGGTAATAGAGAATATTATAGAACAGAAATCTTACAGATTTTTCCCATATGTGTAAGATAAATTCCATTAAAATTTTTATTGTAAGCTTTTTATATAATCAGTACTGTTGTGCAAGTTGCACGATCAATCAGATTTGCTCTTGATCTCTGTCTGCCTAAAAGAAAGCTCTTCTAAACTGAAGATGATCTGTTTTAACCTCTTAATCATAATGAAAACAGACTTTTTCTGTTTTCTAAAGAAAACAGACTTTTCTGCATTTTGGTTTGCCCAAACATTTGTGGTTTTTATATAGATGGTATTCATCTTCCCTGAGATTGATTTTTTTTTTTTTTTTTGCCTTTCATTAAGTGCCAGAGAAGGACTATCCGAGCTTACGGGGGAAAAAAAACAGATCCGAGAGACAAAGATTGAAGTTGCATTCTGATCATTTCCTCGGTTTTCTCATAATATAAAGAGCAGCACACGATCGACCTCGGAGTCCATCATTCATAACATTACACCAGAATTTAACGCACATCAAAAGCACTTAATAAAATGCTGCCGGCTACTTTTAACTAAAATGCTTTCACGTTATAAATGTCCTTTACTGTTCTACAGAACATGTGGAGT